>NC_046376.1:10438466-10722936 GCF_011125445.2 Fundulus heteroclitus
TATGAAAGGAAATTGTAAATCATAGAAAATTAATGTGTTGCACAGGGTCTTACAGAATAAATAACTGCTAAGTCCTATTTTCATTTACTGTATTTGGAGTAAACAGATGCAACAGATTCAAATGGAAACATGGGCTAAAACAAAGTGGCTCATTGCGTGAGTAAATCTGCTCTAACTTTGCTGGCATATGTGACTCGTTTCACATCATAGTAGAGATGTACAGTGATAGATGTGAGTATTTGCTCAAAAATATTGCTTTCAGTCTTGACTTGATCAACTCTTGGTGACTTTATTAAATTATAAATCCAGTGGTTGTCAGTATGCTTAGCATACATGGCTTACCATGCTTTGTTTAAATGTTCACTTTTTGTCCTTTTTAACCAAGAAAGACAACACAAAATAATGTGTATGCTTTTGCTTTTCAAGCTCAATTTTTATGATTGCATATATGGTGTCACACTACTGCTCGACAGGAAGAAGTTTTCACATCGAATTGTTTTAACCTGTGACACTGAGCTAATTTAGTTTTTCACTTTATCTTGAATATAGAATAGAATACCCTTTATTGTCCCTTTGTGGGGGCATTCAGGTGTAAGAGCAGCAAAGTGCATATAGCGGTAAAAGGAGGTATATAATCAGACTAGAATTTGAAATATAATAGAAGAATAAGATATTTTCTGGTAAAGTCGGTCATTTAGAATTTTTCTGTATATAAATGCATTTTTTTTTGCTTCTAATTTCTTCAGAAACTGGAAGTATTTTTTTCTACATATTTGTAATTATATTATGTACATGTTTTATAAATTTCTTTTTAGAATAGACACAACTAAAGCCAACAATACCCATTGGAGTGTGAGTAAACACACAATATTTACCTCAACAGACTTATTACAGTACTCGCCACTTTTAAAAAAATAGTTATTTCCTTGCTGGCGTCAATTGTTGGCTAGGATGTCATGATATGATTTTTGTGGAAGAGGAGTGCAAAAAGAAAGAAACATCAAAGCAAAGTCAGTTTTGTTGTAGAGCAGTCAGAGTTGAATATTAAATGCTGCCATATTCAAGTTTACTGTTTTAAAAATATGTTTTTAAAAACAAGGACCCTAAATATTTAGGGTCCTTGTTTTTCTTTATATATATTTTGTGGCGCGAGTGGCCTTATTGAAGATAATTGGACAGGAAAAACGTAAAAAGTTGAGAAGACGTGCAGCAAAGTTCCTCGTATTTGTAGTCGATCCCCGAAGACTGATGTCCACACTCATCTGAACCCAATTATCAGGTGTTTCACTTCCTTGGTGAGGTCTATTAATGTTTAATAGAATACATATTTTCAAGACTCAGACAAGACACCTGTGATAGTTCTTGAACATGGATGTTTTGCAGAAATCGGTGTAAAACAGGATATTGCAAAGCAACTCATAAAAGCTGCTACACTCATGTTTTTCAAATCACTTTGATTGTAAATTCACATTCTTGCGCTGACTTGAGGCGGACGAAACACAATCAGCTACGTGTGAAGCTCAATTTTTACGACCCTGTACACGCTCTCACACTATCAACTGCTTGGCTGTCCATTACACTTAATACTATCTATTTTCTTGCTTTGTCCCACTGGGAGAAATTGTGGGAAATGTAGGAATTTGTCACTAGAAATCTAGGCAATTTGTACTCTCAACTATGAAGGCAGAAATGTCTACAGACAGTCCACACAGTTTATAGTATGTGCATAGTACACCTGAGTATGTTGGAGCCTTAAGCCAGGAAGGATGGTATTTTTACATGGTGTGAAAACTCTTTTCAAATGGATAAGATTTAAAAGTTTAAAAAGGCAATAAAACTGGTGTATTTTGTTCTCTAAGTCTTTAATTAACCACCAAATACAGTGACATTTAAAAGATCTTTACATATATATATATCTTCTATCTTTGCTTCTTGGCTACATTTAAATGTTTCACCTAAAATAAAATGAAATGTCAGAGATAGTTGAGTAAACACAAAATGCTGTTTCGAAACAATTTATTTTGTTAAATAAAAAAGCTATTTAAACCAGTAAAGCATATCTTGAACTGACTTTGAGTAACATATTTTGGCTTGTTTTTATTAGCCGCACTCAGTTCTGTATACAGCCTGATCCATCAAATCAAGAAATCATTTAAACAGAACCTGTCTGGCATGAAGAAGACAAGATCTCAAAAAGCAACACATTATGTTCATTATGTATTAAGTAGTTCACATCCATCAGTCAGAGGAAATGTTACACAATTTCTTAAAGCTTTTTGAACCACAGTGAAATCCATTATACAAAAAAAAAAAAAATCAATCTGTTCACCTTCTCATGATTCTCTGGCCTATCAGAATTACTCTAACGCCATATGCACAACTCATTGAAGATGTGATAAAAGAACCAGGAACATCTAAACTACTGTAGCTATGCTTGCCTTAGTGTTTATGATTCCACAATAAGAAAACTGCCCAAAATGATATCCATGGGAGAGGACCAAAACCACTGATGACCAAATTAACACGGTGAAGTTTCACATTCACCAAAAAATATGACAATGATCCTATTAGACTATTAGGAAAATATTCTGTACACTGATGAGACATAAGAATTACATTATTGTTCATCCTAATATTCATATTTCTGAAACTAACCATCAAAAAAACATAAATCCTTTCAAGTATTTTTAGGATAGTCTGGGTGATGCAAAATGGACCATGTCCTCCTCTGAATGGCTCAAAATAAAGAAAGCGAAGGTTTTGGAGTGGTTTAATTAAAGCCATAACCGACATCCCTTTGAGAATATTTGGTTTAGCATTAAAAAGACCATTCATACCAGAAAATCCTCCACAATAGCTAAATGAAAATTCTCCAAAGAAAATTGGTCTAAAACTCCTCCACAGTGATGGAAAAGACTCATTACCAGCTATTACAAATGCCTGATGATGGTTGTGACTACCAAGAATAAAAGTATCATCTGAAAAGCTTTCTTAATTCATAGTGAGCGGGAATTGTCAGGCTTTGGCAGTGTTGTTCTGCATATCTAACTTAACATTAACATGCTTTTAATTTGATAAAGCTTTTTGGATGAAAAGTGAAAAACTTTACACTACAACTGAAGTCCAGTTGTTTTGCTTTAACCTTTTTTTTGGGTTTGCCATGTCCTGGATGAATGTCTATCTTCACCAGTAAAATGGTCTTCATTACAAGATTCTATAAATATTGGCAGTTGTGTCGGTTAAGGCCTTATTAGGTCTTTCCTCCCACTCAAAAAATATGGGTCTTTTGACCTAAACATTTCACATATTTCATTTGAACTTTAAAAAAAAAAGTGTTAATGTTTTTTGATTTTTTAACTATGCTGCTAAAATAAATGTATTGTCAATGGTAATAATGCTCAGAAAGTGTAGTGCAAAGACCGTACCACAGAATAATATATCTATTTCAGTGCTCTGTCAGTGGCAAGTCCTTGCTTCACTTTACTTTAGTCTCCTACATTTCATCCATTTATATAATGCATAAATGCTCTACACCGAGCTCAAAAGGCATTAAATACAGCAATAGTATAAAAATGTTATACACAAAACCATGTTCTCCAATCAGTATAACACTCAACAAATTTATTGACAAGGCAAAACTGTTGGTTGCAGTGCATCACTATTAAACTGAGTTACTAAAGTGCTACTAAAATTGCTGTATGAGCCGACACTGTGCTCTATGTATTATAGCTTATAAAATGATACATCTTGCTCCAAAAATAAGCTGTACAATATAGGATAATATCTTATATTTTGCTGGACAAGAATGAAAAGGAAGAAATGCAGTTACCTTACTGAGACAGCCATTGTTGTTAATTGGTGTTAAAACTAAAATAATGAAAGTCTAAACAAATTCGACCTTTAATCACAACAGAGGTGGCCAAGTCCTACCTCCATCGTATGACATCCTCCAATATCGAATACTGCTTTACAGCATGGTCCTTTGCTGGTGTTACCTAACTTAAGCCGACTGAACAGTTGTATAAATAGGCCATCAAGATACTTTATCTAAAGCCTCTGTCTCTCCACATTTGTGCTTTAATTGATGACTATAATCTTTTTAATTTTGACAAACAAAAGATTTTTAAAAATCACTGTTGTGTATAACGTTTTGAATGGCCTGCCCCCACCAAACTCTCAATGATTTCATCAAAAAAAAGGATGGAGAGAATAGTACTAGATCTGCAGTTAGAGGGGACGATGAAGTGCAGTTTTGGAAGTCCACATTTGCATAAAATGTGCTCTCTTTTAAGGGCTGCTCTATTTGGAACAATCTACCTATGCCAGTTAGAGAAAGTACCACCTTCGTCTCCTTTAAGAAACGTCTTAAAGGATGGCTTCTCGGTCAGCAAACCTGCAACCACTTAGATGAGCTTTATGAACATGAACATATAATTGTATGTATCATGAGTGGCTCTGTATGTAAGAGTGTGAAGGAAGGGGGGGGAGGTGAATGTGGGTCATGTGCGTCTGTATGTGATCTTAGCACCTTAATTTTAAGTACCTTAGAGATAGATGCAGTAGTGTTTTTAGTATATTGTATTGTCTGTAATGTGAAATGTCTCATGTCATACTGTGTGTCTGTCTTACATGTATTACATTTTCTGTGTTTGGTGGTATGATTTTACCCCATGAGTGTGCGGAAGGAAATTAGCCTTGGGCTAAATCTTGCATATTTACAGCACCAGTTGTCTGTTCATTAATATGCATTGTCCCATTTAAATAAAATATATCAAATCAAGACAGTGACAATTCACTTTATTTAGTAATTTTCTTTTACCTGAAATTTTCTGCTTAAATGCAATTGCAAACTCTTTGTGGGAAATTTTCATCATGCAAAACATGAGGAATATTTAAGCTCATTCACCTTAACTTGCTTAGATCAAGCTACATACCAATTAAAATTTATTGCTAGCACAAAGCCCCCGAAAACATTAATATTCTCATTACAATGACAAAGGTTTTGCATATCCTAGGTTTTACAAGGAAAGATTGAGGTGTGATTTGGTGTCATTTATGTAATTGAGCCATGACTCAATTATACACAATGCTGAAGTGAATAAGTAATAACAGTGGAGGAGCAACTTTAGCAGCTGTCACGGTGGTGGTGCCAGCGCAGAACTGTGATTATGACTGCAGCACTGTGATAATATACCTGTCAATGTAGCCGTGTTGTTTGCTGGAATGATGGCTGCAGTACATTGTTTTGTAGCAGTTGTTATGCAGATGACATACAGCAGTTCAGGTGTGAAAGACTGGCTCGGCTGGCTGAGTCCTACAGAATTCAAAGTGTTGCAGCAGTTTCCTCTGTATTACCTGCAGTATTTTTCTCAGTTGGCAAAGTACCATACATTTATCCACTCTGTATATAGACCCCAACTTAATATAAGTGCTACATTTAATATTCTTTGAAACAGAACATCATTGTTAGACTAAAAAACAACAACAATGTTCATATGGCAGGATAATAAGCCCAATCTCTGGCCCAATCTTCCCCTTCCAACAATCCCATAGACACCCTAATTATCAGGATGTCTCTTAAAATAATCTTATGAGATATTCCTGCCATGTGTGAAGAGTGATGTAGTCTGCTCGAAAGGACATTGGGACCGCTCTGACGTTTAAATCAGGGATATTCAACATGATGGATTATCTTGGCCCAATACCCTAGCATGTGGTGTTCCCCGAGGACAAAAGAGCTTGCTGCCCGTTGAATGCAATGTGTAGACAATCAAAAAGTGAGGTGACCGAAACCTGGAGGAAAGAAAACACGCAACTCAACTCTTTGTCATAGTGTAGCAAACGTAGAGGCTACACTATGTGGCTCATGTTACCCTGAGCTACCGCTATAGTTATGCTGCTTTAGGCTTCGGCTACTGGAGGACATCGGGGCCTATTTTTCTCACTCTACTGAGTTCTACTGTTGTTTTCTTTCCACTGTCGCTTCATGCTTGCTCAGTATAAGGGATTGCAGCAAAGCCATGTACAATGCAGACGACTGTCCCTGTAGCTCTATGCTTCACCAGGAGTGAATGCTGCTTGTCAGGACTTTGAAGCAATCAACTGGTTCCCATATATAGGAAATTTTTGACCAATCCGTATAATCTGACCCAATCTGTATAATATGATTGAATTTGACTTTGAAAAGTGCCTTGAGATGACATGTTTCATGATTTGGCGATATATAAATAAAATTGAATTGAATTGAATTGAAAACCCTCATGCAACTGCATAGTAATCGACACCTTCTGTTAAGGGACTGGTATCTGTGTTTTTGACTTGAACATGAGTCTATTAGATGCTAAGCACTACCTGCACACTTTAAGATTCTCAGGAAGCAGGAAGTGTTGTTGGTCAGTTCATGAGTTGATGAAGAACTTTTTTTTTTTTTTTTGGAAGCATTATGTCTTGTTTTGTCTGCATGCTACATGTAATCTGTCTACATTTTGAGCTGGTGCTTCATCAAAAATGTTGTTATGCTTGCACATAATTACAATAAAGATTTTTGATTCAATGGGAGGTGCCCCAGGGTCATCCTGATCAGATACCCAACTAATTCCTTTCGATGCGGAGAAGTAGCTGCTCTACTTTGAGCTCTCCCTGGACAACAGAGCTTATTATCCTATCTCTAAGGCTATATCTGGCCACCCTCCAGAGGACGCTCATTTTGGCCACTTGTATCTGGGATCTTGTTGTTTCGCTCATGATCCATACCTCCTCAACATAGGTGAGGGTCAGCATGTAGATGGACTGGTAAATTCAGAGCTTTGCTTTTTGTGCCTTGTGTTTTATGCTTGAACATGGTGATTGTCATGGATATGGTTAGAACTCACACAAAAAAACAAAAAAAAAAAACTCTGGTTCAGATCTGAGAGACCATTTCTCCCTCCAGATAATGTTGTCATTGTCCACGCAGTCACTGAAGTCCAAAGATGCCTAAGATGTTCATAGAGTTGAGTCCAACTATTTCTAGCTGGTACCGCTCATCCTCACACAACAGCTCTGGCTCCTTACCCACCAGTGAGGTGACATCCCATGTCCCATAAGCCAATCCATGCAGTCATCAATTAGGAGGCCAAGGCTCCAGCCCTCGCCTGCCACCCAGCTTGCGTTGCACCTGATCCTGATGTTTCTCTCTGCAGGTGGCGAAACCTGCCCCTTAAGGTGGTGATTCAACAGAGTAAGGCTTCTGATCCTAAAAGCTGGTATCTGCTGGTCATGCACACATTGATATGCTAAGTACACCTTTAGAAAAAAAAATGTCTGCACATGAGTGTTTTCAGTTTTCTTGTGTAGTAGAAGTACATACCCAACAATCACACAAAACACTGTTTCTGAGGGTCTGCAAAATTACATTTTTAAACTGACTTATGTCAGCTTTATAAATCCTATGTTCTTTTTTAGGGATGGTCAATATTTAATGAAGTTTAAATTAGTAGATTTTAATTAAATTAAATGTAATATAGGCAAAAGAGCCTCTGCTAATGTTAACAACTATTAATATCAGTATTCACTCCTCTCAACTATGTTTTGTATTTAATAGTACTTTTTGAATAGTCCTTATGGCTAAAATGTCTGTCTTAGCCTCTTTTTCATTGTATGGTTAGTTTTTCTTTTAGGAATTTTGTTGTTAAAACTTAGGGGAAATCAGGGATAATGTATCTTTTTATAAATGTGAGTCTGAGAGCTATGTTGGGCATTATGGTAAAAGCTTTTATTCAAACATTTTGAAGATTGAAACTGTTCCCAGAGCGGGAGGGGGAAACCAAGTTTAATTAACACCTAACTCTAGATTAATTAAACTGTTACGGATAACTACAGAAAGGAGAGGACGGCTGGAAATTGAAAGTAGTTTCTCATTTGTGGGGTCAGCTCTGAAGGTAGAGTACTCCCTGTTTATTCTGCAGCAGTGTATTAGTGAACTGAAGCTTGCAGTGACAGCTCTACATAATGAAGGCAGGCGGGGGTGTTGACTTGGCTTCAGCTCCGAGGCTTTCATCCTGTGCCAGGTCACTGACCATCATGTTAGCCAGAACAAATATTCACACCACAACACTGAGCTGTGTTATGTTAGCTGCGTTTTTTTCTCTTTGCCAGATGTCAAAGCTCCTGCCTTGCACAGCTGAGACAAGGGGCAAACTTTACATGGGTTCATACACAGCTGCAGGGTCAGGTATCAATCGCAGGATACTACTGGAGCGTAACCACGTCTGAATTACACAAAGGATGGAAAGCCGGAAACGTTGAATCTGGTCAGAGTATCAGAAAAAAATACAGTTCAATATGATTTATTCAAAATCTTAACGTTTTTCGTATTCTGTGTGGAGAATTAAACAGTCTTTCAAATTTGTTGTTTTTATTCCAGTTCATTCACACACGTTTCTCTAAAAGAGTTTGGGATATCAGCAGAATTAACATATTATATTCTAGGTACTGTTTTAAACAGTAGGCATTTTCCTGCATTTTTATTTAATGTGAGCTCTGCTACTCATTTCAATCCATTAACTTTAGAAGTCACCTGAATAACAAACAGAACTGGCATGTGAGCATATTCTCATCTGTTTTTAAATACTTTCTGTTCTTTGCATTCCTTTTTTCACTACAGCTTGAAAAGCCATCTCTGGCTTTTCAAGCTGAACTATGGCAAACAACAGATGTGACGTGTAATTTAGTGTAATGAATCCTTGTTAGGCTAATACAGTCACCAAGAACCTATTCAGAACATGTCAGTAAAAAAGATCAATTATGCAAAGACCCGCTGAACCGTCACCTATATGGAACATATGTCTCAGTGACACATTTTAAATGGAATTACTTGTCACGGCATTTTCACCGCCTTTCATTAACGCATAATAGAGAAAAGCACACTGATGTAAGGTGACAAAGCAGTGCTTTGTAGAGGAAAATATTCACATAGGAGTAGATTTCACCTGTATTTTATTAGTATGAAGCAATTTTTCTTGCCCGTTTTCTGCGTATTGTTGTGACTCAATATTTGCATGGAGATGATTAATCGTTAATTTCAGCTGTTTGAAGAGATCTCTTTTGATGAGGCAAGACAACATATGTTTAGCAGAAATTAGGCCTAAAAAGTTGCAATACATGAATTTAATTGCCGAATTGCCTGCCTATTGTGGGGGAGATTGGGTTGTAGCATTGGCTTGAGGACATGCTGGGGTCAGGCTAATGCAGCTAGGACCCTGATATGCTGCCACCACAGAAATAAACCATCACAATCTCAAGATGTTTGTGCTTGCTTAAAACACTCAAACACTTCTCAAACTTATACATACAGATTTAGAAGCCCACCAAGAAGACTTTTCTAAGACCCTGCAGAAACCAGCCATGTTCAGAATTATTATTTTTTTTCCCCTTTCTTTTCCCCCCTTAAAAAAGGGACTTATTTCCAATGCAGCGTTCGTATAGGGGGTTCCTATACTAAGCCTGGATGACGCTGTGCATTTTTCTGCTGTCGTGCACAAATTCTTTCTTTCTTGAAAGAAAACCTCAGGTTGCAAATATAAATTAGAGGTCTGAAGTAGTTCTGTGAGACAGCAGCATCCGACACAACTTTGGACATTTTTTCTCAGTCCATCGGTTTAAGACTCTAAAGTAGAACTTAAACTTTTGGCTGCAGCAGAATGACACGATAATGTGTGCAACATAAATTTGTATGTTTTATTTATTTAAAATAAAACATTACTGAAGAGAAAAACTATTAAATGTTACAATTAATTAAAATGTAAAATATTTAAAAAGATCATAAGAAAAAGCTCATTTGAATAAGAGTCTGAGGCTGCTTTTTAAATTAATCAAACTTCTCAAGACCACGTAAAAACAAAGGGAGCTCCTTCTACAGTCGAGGCTCAAGAGTCTGGAAAGAACAATCCCCTCGAGTTTTATATCTGGTCTGTGGGACCTGAGGCGTCGCATTGAAGTGTGTAATTTTAATAATTAGATAAGGCTTGGCAAGTTTATTTGTACACTGCATTTAAGCAACATGACCATTCAAAGGGCTTTATGTGATGAAAACAAAATAAAAGAAACACAAAGTACATTGCAGAGGTATAATGAAAGAAAGGCTGGACGACAGAATGAAAATATTTCATGTAGCATATAAAATAGAAAAGCCAGAGGCAACTTTAAACAAGTAGGTTTTTAACCTTGATTTAAAGGTTTCAGCATTTTTGTAGTTTTCTTTCAAAGGAGAGTTTTCACACTTTTTTTGCAGCAGAGAACATAAAGACCTGCGTCCTTCTCTTCCAGACCAGCCTACTTGATTTTCAAGCCTCTCCATTTAACATTCACTGTCTGTCCTCAGTCCCTGAAGGAGCTGTCAGTCGTGATTGGATGAGCATAAGTGGTTCTGATTATTCCTAATCTCACCTTCTTGGAGCTACAATAATTTTACTTACATCTTATGGATATTGTGTTTTTTTTTTTTACTTTTTCAAAGAGTGTCTGAAATCTCAAATGTATTCTCTCATTTTTGTTTTTAAGAGATTTTCTTTACTTTAGAAATAGCACTTGATAAAAGAATCAAATCATAAAATATCTGTGCCAACATTTGTTTTTAATTTTTTCTCCAAACTCTCATGTCTCTGATGTCGCAAACCATTCTGCAGTAATTTGCATGTTTTTGACACATGCAGCTCTTTTCTTTTTCTGATGCTCCCAGCTCGGTGGACGCGTCGGGGCGGTGCCGGGTCAGGTTCTTGCCCAGGGACGCCTAAACGTCTTCAGTTTAGTGGATCACTGCACACATTTTAAACCTCCACTCACCATTTTAAACAATATCTAACCTTGTTTAATTATTGCACTTTGTGATGTTTTGAGTTTCTTAGCTGGAATTTCTTTTGTTTTAGTTTTCCAAATTAATTTCTGAATTATGGTATGTATTTTTTTTATAATTGATAAACAAAAGGAGGCATTTTCAAACAAGCTAAAATTCAAAGCAAATCTTCCTCAGGTTCATTTCACAGCAGAAATGTGTAGCGTTAAAACTCACTTGTTTTTTTTTTTTATTACTGGACTGTGTCCAAATTTGTTACCATTTTAAACAAATGACTTCCTTTGTGCTACATCCATCTAAAAGCTCTAGCAGAATGTGTTTTCATGTTCTCATGTGGCTGATTATAGAAAATAACAATGAATATTAAACAGGAAGATGGCTAACTGAAACTGCTCAAACATTTGAAATAAATGACACATTCTGTCTTATATTAGACTAGAAAATATAAGTCTAGAAAACACTTGAATGTCTTTGAATAATTAAATGCTTTTACTCATTTAAATCACTGGCTGCTTTTGGGATCAAACGATGAATAGTTTGGGTTGAGAATTCAAAGATTTAAAATGAGAGTTTTTAGAGGCCATGTTTTAGTTAGATTTGAGCAGCAGATTCACGTTGGCTGCATATTAGGCTTGTACATATTTACAAATGTCGAGGGTTCTATGGGAGGCGCTTAATTTTGTTTTTACAGACCTTTATATTTTTGCTCCAGATCTGTTTTATGATGGTAAGAGTCAAAATCGTTTTTTTTGTTGTTTTTTTTGTTTTTGTGCATTGGAGATTAGTTTTGAATATTTTAGACCCTGGATAAAATACTATAAAAAAACGTAAAGTTTATAAATTGTATATTTTCATTAAACCATAAATGCATTTGTTTGTCTATAGCATGGATTGTGAGCATTTTAGTCAGGTCTTCTACATTTAATTCATAGAATGAACTGTAGCCTAAAGCATAATGAATCATACATGTGCAAAAAATATTAAGACATTTGTATATATTTGTATTCACCACATTTTATGTGGATGGAACAGAATATTAACAAAATAGCTTCTAAAAGCAGGGGTTTGGGTAGTTCTACCACACAAATTATTCAGGGCTTAGAGTTCTTACAAAGCTATTTTTTTTGTTGCAAAGGCCAAATGAGTCAAAGTAATGGCATAGCTAAGGATTTTATGTTATATGATTTACTGTAAATCAAATGGAAGGTAGAAGGTATTTTACAGAAGTTACATTTTAGCCCATTCCCTAAGGTGCTGCAAGTTTTCTGAGCTCTATTTCAATTTAAATATTATTGCCATGACTTCTACAATCTGTGACTCAACTTTACAACCTAACACATATTTTATAACTCACAGGAAAAATCTTGAGCAGAAAGATTTCTCTTGTTCGACTATTTTTGTGATCGTTTTACTTTATGCTTGTCAAGATCAGAAGTCTACACATTATGTATTTATTCCTCTTTCTCTGCAAGGAAAGATCAAGCTTCCACTCTTACTTAAATACATTGAAAGAATTTGATATCTCCTGAACTTTCATACCTGACATGGATATCTTTTGTTTGTCCTTTGGAGTAAATTGGCAAGGATTGTGCGAGATGAAGGCTGGCCTCGATGTGCCGCTGCCTATATCTCGACTTTGTCTTTTGTAAGCAGATTGTAAGTCAACGGGAGGCTGCTGGTTTACAGCTGATAGATTTTTGCTGATGCTAATCTGCTGCCTGGTGCTGCATAATGAGAATCTGTGAAAATGGGGTAAAAAGTCATACAAGGGCAGATGCTTCACAAGTCAGAGTGTATAATGTTTTTGCATGGAAATGAAACCTTGTTTGCTTTCTCACACACACTTTAATGTAAAATTATAAAATTCTCCTTTGACTCAAGCTGAATATTTGAAAATGAATCATTATCATGCTTTGAAGGGGGAAATTAATTTTTGTACTTATTAAAACTGATGTCATCATGAGTTGGCTTAAAGTAACCCTGGCAATACTTCAGTCACTCATAAATGCTTTCAATGTCATAACACTGTTTAACAGGCTTAGGCTTATGTTCTTATCTGCAACACTGTCCAGCTCTGTAAGCACTTATGTTTCTTTTGACAGTGCAACAAAATGCATTTAGATCTTAACACCTACTGATAAATTGGCCAAAATATGCCTTTCTAAATATAATAACCAGTAAGAATCTCACAATTTCATGTTTCTTACATTTATTATTACTTTTTTAAATATGGGAAAGCTAACTTGATTCGGTATATTGAATCATGGAGAGTGATCTGAGTTACGTTGGTAGTTATGCCACAATTCCAATTCCATCTTTTGAGGTGGAGGATCCCCCCCCCCCCCCCCCCCACTCATCACCAGAGGTTGGGGGGGGGGGGGTCTTTATGGAGCCCAGCGGGCCAGAACCTTATCAGTTTGAGCCGCTTGATCAAGGTGTTTACTTAGCAATGCCCGAAGATGGTGCTGCCGAGGCAGTGGAGGACAGAATCCATCCAACTATATGTTATATTTATTTCCCGCTTTGCAATCCAGTTTAGGATCACCGACAGCTTTGCTCATGCAAGATTCATTTGCAACGTGGAAACCAAATGTGGTTGCTCTCCTCTCAGCTCACTTTGCTCTGACTGACTGCAAGCGGCCAGGTCTCAGGATGAGGCAGAAGCTGTCTGCCTATGAGACAGACTGTGGCCACACTAACAATTTTAGACACAAAAGCAGGATTTCAACAAATTTGTCAAAAATAATGACCAAGATATGTAGACAGTACTATAGGACAACCATGTTAACAGTTTATTGGCAAAAAATAGTTAATTTGGGGTGAGTTACCCTTTAAGTATTTGGTATTTGGTAAAATGGCTACTCAAGCAATAACTATTCATGATCATAATTAAAAAATAAATTCCCGGCTGAAGAAGCACTTTTTTAAACTAATGAAAGCTAAAGTAATCTAAATTTAAGTCCTTCCAGTGACAATATCTACTGTTTACAGTATATACACACTAAATGGCAGAGCAGGGTCACTATTAGGAAATAAAAATAGAACAACAAAGCTTGTGTATAAACAAGTCTCACTTTAACATGAACTGTCTTTCTGGTGCATTTTTGGTTAAAACAAGCCTATTTTGTCATTCAGAGAAGTTACCCATGGTGAGTAGTGTTTGCATAAAGTTTACTCAAGTAGGAGTATTACTTTATTACTGGAAAGAGAAAAAAAATAAGTGCTACAATTAATTAAAATGTAAACTACTTTACTATATATATATATATATATATATATATATATATATATATATATATATATATATATATATATATATATATATATATATATATATATATATAACACAATGAAAAAGGAAGTGGTTGAAAAGGAAGTCTTAAAAAGTCTTACATTTGAGTTGGTGATCCTGGCATAAACCCTGTAGTTGACCTTCTAGCTAGCAATACTTTTATCACAGCATTAGATCTCACAATTAGGTCCTTGAAAATAAGCTTTACAATAATTAATATATTATTGTATAAACCACATAAATAGTCACACCTAACCAGACGGAGAAGCTATATGTGCTCGGTGTACACACACTGACATTAGATGTTCTCTGTGTGTTCTGCATGTGTGCATCACAACTTGTTCAGAATTGAGCGCATTAGACTTTTAGCAATCAGGACACATCTCTGCTGTGTCATTGCAGCCACAGTGAGCTCTTCCCCTTGCACACCTCTGTTATGTATAGACTATTGTCTCTCTCGTATTATTAACAATGGTGTGAACACTTAATGTTAAATAGCTGATTACACTGGACCGGATGTAATCTGATGTGGTAAATGCAGTTCATAGTTTGAACAAGATGAAGGGGGAAATGTTTCAGTTTCTGAAAGTTTTTGTCAGATAAGTTAACTGAGCTCTGCGTCCTAGTTAATGCCTTCTGATGTTGTCCTCATGACTTGTTTAGGGCAAATATGAGTTAAAACTGTGTAAGAGAGCTGTTTTTACAGCGGTTTTACAGAGGAAAAAACAATTTTTTTTATTTTTTTTTTTTACAGATATAGCCTAGACTGACTAAAAGAGACATACACAGTTAATCTGGGTGTTGAATTTCTTTTACTCTTGGATTGTATCAGCAGAAAATGAAATGAAACAATGACCATTAGCCACCTTTAACTGTCTCCACCACTAATTTAATAGAATTACAAAAGAAAACAGAAACAGCTCCTTTAGCCTACTACAGCAGCACAAGTTTAATGTAAAGCAATATTTGGATCAAAGTAAAAACAATTAGGATAACAATAAATCATATAGTCAAAATAAACAGTATTGGCTCAAACTATGAGTAACCAGCCACTCACAATTTTATAAGTCATTATTGGCAATACAAAAACCTGAATCAGTCAACCAAAAGTCTTAGTTTTTCACACTGGGTGGAAATATTTTCAAAGCACCAATTATTTAACAGCATCTTTTCTGAAATCTGTTTATCATGTTGAGAAACTAAGCTACTCACTCCTGATCACCAAGTTTAGTTCACCCAGAACAGTGGAAAGATTTATTTATGGATTTACAGCACTAAACGCAGAGTTACATCACCTTTATCTGTGAGAAAAGTTAACTGTGCCCTAGCATAATTAATCCAGCTCTCTGAGCACTCTGAAGTAATTACGGCTCATTTTCCCAGCAGAAAATCTGCACTCCAGTTTGTAGGCTGTGCAGATCTATCTGCAGGATTCAGGTCCTGCTACCACTTTTATCTGCAGGCTGTTTATTGCTAACTGTGCTGTGTCAGGCAAGGAATTTTTTATTTTTTGGGGGAGCGGGGGGCAGGGGGCACCAAAACTGTAAGACGATATTCCCTATTTGTACGTTTATTTGTGTTTATCAAACCTCCGTCTGATAAGAGTGATGTCTTTATTAGAAACTATAGGGTTCTAAGAAACGGACTCCATCTTACTTGGCCTATTTTTCTCTTTTTATGCTACTTGAGTCTTTAAACGAAAGAGAAAAGAGAAAAAAATGTGTTTTCCTTTAGTTTAGTACAAAGAATTAGATCATTATCTGCGCCTGCTGTTAGATCTAGAATTAACTGTGGGCTAAACTACAAGGAAAGCGTGTTTACATCCTCTCAACACTCAGGGGTTTGGGAAAAAGCGAAAGGTGTTTCTTTACAATTACCTATTGACTGATAGCATCAAACAAGGAGTTTGCTTCAGTGGAATCGGCTTTCTCCAGGCTTAGACAGTAACAAATAGCTCTTACTTAATCGGTTCCCAAAGCTGTGTAATCTGGGGCTGCTTCAGGAAGAAATAAGTCTATTAGCTGTTGATAGGACCTGAGTTTAAACCACAAATATAGCTGTTATTTTTAATGTAAGAAACTTTGGTTACCTCAGCAAGCAACCTGTTTTGTTTTACATAAGTAACAGTTATGTATGTGATACTCAGGTTGGTAGACATGCACTGTTGAACAATAGCCTTAATTACACCCTAAAAAATAATTTACACTTACTGGGGGAAAAAAATGGCACCAAGTTTAGCACTAAGAAGGAATGGGCCAATTTGGATGGTATTTGGTACACACGCAGAGCTGCCACGACTTTGTAATGATTCTATTTGCAAAAATCTTGCTAAATAGAACTTGCAGCATGAGTTTTAGCCATATGTCTTTGGCTATATTGAGTAATTGCTTGCCATCGGTGGCACAGTCACTTCCTTTTGGAGCCAGTAAAGACATTGGCTGATTGTGTTTTATCCCCACAATGTGAGCAATTGCATTGTATGACAACCTGGCTGATTGCTTGCTTAAAATGCAACCCTTTCCAAACTCTAGCTGCTGGTGGTGATGTCGAATGTGCCAGAGATCCATTATCCATGTGTACTGACATTCCCTTAATGCCTTGACTGAATGTTAGATGCTCCAGCAGCTGCCTATAACACAAGCCTCTTCTTATGATGTCACCAATTAACCACCGTGCTCATGACATTGTTTACATGTCCATCACTTGTCTCCATGTGCATCAAACTTTGTCCAAGTTGGACCCCTTGTTTTGTTAGCTGAACTTGGTTCTTAAGTATTAGTATATTAGTAAATATTAATCAAGGCTGCTAAATAAAACTGAACTCTTAGGAAGAGAATGTAGTTGTTATGAGAAAGTAAAAAAAAAAAAAAGCCAAGGATATAATGTTGTGTGATTTAAATCACTTTGACAAAGAAAATACGTGTTCTGGAAAACAAATATTATGGATATTGCAGAAATAAATATAACCAGCATTTTGTCAGTTGCCAACTATTTATCATATATCATACTTGTATCTACAAGTATGATATAGCAAGCGGCTGTTTCAAAAGTTTCACCATCATCCAGTCCCCAAGAAGCGCAGCATCGCAGGGTAGAATGACTACAGGCCTGTTGCTCTGACATCTTTGGTCATGAAATCCTTTGAGCCACTGGTGTTGAAGCATCTCAAGGAGATCACAGGCTCCATGTTGGACTCCCAGCAGTTTGCTTACCAGGCCAACAGGTCATCAGATGATGTAGTCAACCTGGGAATATATTTCATTCTTCACTACCTCAACCACCCAGGGCATGGAAGCCAAAAGTGTAAGAACATACATACACACTCATCTGTCCAGCACCCCTCATCATTGAAGCCTGCATTTCCTGGTTTCCTCCTAGTTTATATTAGATTAGAAAATTGAATCTAATCTAAACTAGGAGGAAAGTAGGAAATTCAGGCACTCACAAACACAAACATACACAAAATGGAATGGAATGGGACCGCTGAAAAATCAAAGGTCAGACACATTGTGAGAGCAGATGTGATCTTTACCTTTTGTTGAGTAATTTATATTTACTGTGTCTACACTATGCTCCTGCAATTTTGAAGGGGGTGGTGCCCTAGCACCTTATGTAGGGCTTGAAGGGGTTACATAACAACCGCACTTCATTTTGTGATTCCTGGGCATCTGGGAAAAGGCTTCTGTCTGTTTACGCTGCCTGCATCCACAACGTTACACATTCACTTCGGGAAAACAAAAAGATGGGTTGATTTTTTTTATTTATTTATTTTTTTCCCGAATGTGAACGCAAAGCCATGGAGGTCAGATCTCTGAACTAAGACAGAGACGACGAATGGCCTGGATAGCAGCCGTGAGGAAACCAAACCTCACTTTCTCGATACGTGTCTGTATCGGGAAAGTTACCGTTTTAGATTTATGTAATGTAATGGCTTTTTTAGACCGGTAAGTTTGAATCAAAGCTTGTTTTGCTGTTTTACACAGAGCTTTTATCAGGCTGCTAGTACTAGCCTAGTCAGCCCAGGGTAAAAGTAATGTGTGTGTTTTTAGGGGAGATCTGGTTATGAAGTTAATAAAACCCACCCTTACTACACGGAGGTGAGAGCTGAAGATAACGAGAGATTTCAATGGAGGACAAGGAGACAGGAGAGTGAACCAGCAGTTAGATGTGCTGCTTTTCCACCTCCCACACCCAGAGGGGTCAGAGTAGCATGGGACATGCTTTTTATCTGAATAATTTACTATAATACTAATTTATTTTATTGCTATGTCATACACAGGAAAATCTCACCTGTTGTTTATAAGACATGAAACACCATGCCTATACTTTACAGAGACGGTTGATAAGACTGCTTGTTGGTGACGGTTAATGTTTTAGTTCAGTAGGTAAATATGAAACGATATTTAAACTACTGTCTATCACGATATGAACTTACACAATGTCTGACCATTTCTTTTTTTAAAGTCTTTATTACAATTCTTGTGCAGTGCAATTACGCTGCAAAAGTCACATTAAAAGTGAAAATAAGGTGCCAACAAGAAGAGACTGTGCAAACAGATAACACTGCAAATAAGATGCCAAAGAAAAATACAATCTGCAAACCCAGATCAATATCTTTGTTAATGAGGAAAGGAAGGTATACTGTGTAGAAACCCAGATGACTTTAAAGACAAACAAGAGATACAAAAAACACATTCAGTTTTAGAGACTTTTAGGTGTGCAGAAGATTTTGACAACTTGATGAACATGTAATGAATGATGCTGGTCAGCCGGACACAGAGTTACGTTTTTAAAGGGTTTAATGAAGGGAATGCATTTTGACAGGTGAGGCAGGCAAGCAGAATCAGACTTGACAGAATGAGTTATGGCTGATGGTGTAGGCAGGCAGGGATGAGCAGGAAAACAGAAGATGCAGGTAGTGAACAGACCAGAAGAGACGATGTGGACCGGGGAACCCCGAGAACGGGCAGAGCAAGCGGCTGGAACTACAGCACTCAGACACAGGCAACTTTTAACAGAAGAGTCCAGCTGGCGGAGCGCATAGGGATTGGTAGAGGCAAGGCACATCACACTGAACGAGAAGAGATGTTCTGGCAGGGATGAGATATACATGTAAGCAGGTGAACAGGTGACCAGAGTTTCCAGCTAATTACTGGCAGCAGGTGGAGCTGATGCGGGCTAATTGACTGATGATTGAGCTGATTGGATAGCGGCTGGTGGCTGAGAGATGACAGGCTGATGGGAAAAGTCCAAAGCAAAACAAACAAAAACCTAAATCATGACAAAACAGGGGAGTGAAGCCAACCATGTGTGCAGGTACTGGTATGACCTTCCTCACTCTGAGTCCAGTACACTGCCTCATCAGTGCAACCTTTTGAACCTCTCATCCCTACAGCTGCTTTAATCTTGAAGATTCAGTCACAACAGCCATGCAGATGCAATGGGCAGAATTGACCTTGCCGCTTGCATGAAGAGTAACCCAGAGCGTTAGTGAAACCTCCCTCAGCTGCTGGGAGTGCAGAACCTCGGCATAAATAGATTTGCAATCGGCAAAGAAGAAAAAGGGGCCAACAGCCATATGACAACAATTTGGTCACCAAAGTAACATAAAGCTTTTGTTAGAATTAAACCGGGTGAAATAAAATCAATGTTTATGTTGTTTACAGTGTAATAAGTGGTTATTGACAGTGTATAACATTACAGTATTTCTTTTATCAGTGATCTCAGCAGGTGTAAAAGTGCCCTGAATTCAGAACCATGTCTTTCTTTTGTAAGAACATGTATATAAACATATTTAGAAATTAAATAAATAATTTTATTTATATATATATATATATATATATATATATATAGATATAGATATAGATATAGATATATATAGATATAGATATATATAGATAGATAGATATAGATATAGATATAGATAGATATATATATATAGAGAGAGAGAGAGAGAGAGAGATTTTTTTTTTTTTTGTATATTTGTACTTGTACAATTTCTTTATTGGAACCAAAGTCCTTGTTTGGGGCAGAGACTCATGACTGGGTGTTTCCTCTCTAAATGTAAAATTTTACAGCAAGAATAAGTTAATTTGCTCAAAGCCATTTTCATTTTGTGCTAGTCAGGAGAGTTGCTGCTTGTGCATAGGCTAAGTTCACACTGCGGGGAAATGTGAAGAAAATCGGATCTTTTTGCCAATTTGCAACCCAAATCCATGTTTTTCATGGCAGTGTGTACGGCTTAATTCTGATATTTTTCCATCCCAAAATAAATCTGAATTGTCTCATTTCCATATGTGGTACTAATTCTGATATATTGGATGTTTTTCAAAGCGTCCGCAGCCTGAATTGTCATGTCAAATTTCATCTGTCTTTTACATTGAACGAATAGAAGCAGTTATCACTCCAAAAAAGACCATTGTTAATAGCTTTGCGTCTTTTTTTCTTACCTTCATCTCGCCATGATGTGATCTGCATACTGTTGGCTCTCATACTTGAGGTATGGGTTTCTAATATCCAGGAGAGACGCCGACTGGTGTCCGGTAATTTGTTATTTTTTGTTTTTTGAAGTTTAGTTTTTGAACAAAGCTTTATTGAACACTTCTAGAAGCAATTACATTCACCATCACTTCCATAAACAGCGCGCTGGTGTGTAATGTCTCCTTCTGTTGTGTGCACATGCGGGTCTCTTTGTGATCTTGAGCCATTCAGACAGAAGTATGAGGCCGGTTGCATTTAATAGTAAGTGAATGCAACTTGGAGGGTGTGTTCCAACTACAGAGGAATCGGGGGCAGTTCCCCTGGATTGGCAGACTGGGGTGGTGGTCCAACTATTTAAAAAGGGGGACTTGAGGGTGTGTCCAACTACAGAGGAATCACACTCTTAAGCCTCCCTGATAAAGTCTATTCTGGGGTTCTGGAAAGGAGGGTCCGTTGGATAGTTGAATCTCGGATTCAGGAGGTGCGGTGTGGTTTTCGTCTTGGCCGTGGAACACTGGACCAGCTCTACACCCTCAGCAGGATCCTGGAGGGGGCATGGGAATTTGCCCAACCAGTCTACATGTGTTTTGTGGATCTGGAGAAGGCATTTGACCGTGTCCCTCGGGGGTCCTGTGGGGGGTACTCCGGGTCCTTTAAAATAAGGGCTGTCAGGTCTCTGTATGACCGGTGTCAGAGTCTGGTCCGCATTGCCGGCAGTAAGTCGGACTCGTTTCCGGTGAGAGTTGGACTCCGCCAAGGTTGCCCTTTGTCACCGATTCTGTTCATAACTTTTATGGACAGAATTTCTAGGCGCAGCCAAGGTGATGAGGGGATCCGTTTTGGTGGCCTTAGAACTGCGTCTCTGCTATTCGCGGATGATGTGATCCTATTGGCTTTATCAGGGCGTGATCTACAGCTCTCGCTGGAGCGGTTCGCAGCCGAGTGTAAAGCGGCCGGGATGAGGATCAGTGCCTCCAAATCTGAGACCATGGTCTTGAACCGGAAAAGGGTAGAGTGCCTTCTCCGTGTTGGGGAGGATGTGCTGCCCCTAGTGGAGGAGTTCAAGTATCTTGGGGTCTTGTTCACGAATGAGGGGAAGATGGAGCAGGAGATCGACAGGCGGATTGGTGCGGCAGGCGCTGTGAAGCGGGCGCTGTACCGATCCGTTGTGGTGAAGAGAGAGCTGAGCCAAAAGGCAAAGCTCTCGATTTACCGGTCGAACTACGTTCCTACCCTCATCTATGGTCACAAACTTTGGGTCGTGACCGAAAGAACGAGATCCTGGATACAAGCGGCTGAAACGTCGAGAGGAGCCAGTTGAGGTGGCTCGGGCATCTGATCAGGATGCCTCCTGGACGCCTCCCTGGTGAGGTGTTCTGGGCACGTCCCACCGGGAGGAGGCCCAGAGGAAGACCCAGGACACGCTGGAGGGACCATGTCTCCCGGCTGGCCTGGGAACGCCTTGGGATTCCTCCAGAGGAGCTGGCCCAAGTGGCTGGGGAGAGGGACGTCTGGGCCTCCCTACTGAAGCTGCTACCCCTGCGACACGACCCCGGATAAGCGGAAAAATTTAATTTTAAATTTAATTGGATTGAATAGTAATGTGAATGACCACCCCATAAAATTAAATTTCAGCAAAAATGAGTAGTTGAGCATCAAGACCTGCAATGTGAACATAGCCTTAGTTGAGCGTCAGAAAAACTGTAAAGTGTTGACGATCAGTAAAAATGTTTATCAACCAGTGATTCGTCTTGAATGTTCAAACACTTCAGAAGCTGTAAGGATTGCTTTATAGCCAAATTCAGGCAGCGTGTGGTATTTTATACAATATGTTTGTGTAGACTGTTATTTCAGGTAAATCATCTGGGGGGGAAATAAAAAGCAACTGTGTTTCATTTTGTTTGTTACTCTTTACGAAAAACCTTTATGAAAAACCTTTTTGTGCAATAATGTTGGAGATCCAAGTCATGTAACCTCATGTGGGGTCATTAGTAAGTAGTTTGCACAACACTAATCAGCAGGGTGGAGAATTTCCCATATGAGGCAAATGGAAAAGAAGAGAAGTACACTAACTAAAAAGACCTTTAAAGCAGTAGGTGCCTCCAGTTTATAAAAGAAGGCTGGTTTTCTGTGTTTATGCCTGTTCATCTGAAACCTGCAGGAGGAGGATATTCAAGCCATCTAATTAGGCAGTTAGGTGTGATGGTTTAGCTTGTAGTGCATGCATATTCAGAATTAAACATGAATGCGTGTTCACTCATTTGTAGGGAACACTCTTATAAACATATAATCAAAATCAGATGGTTAAAGCTGCCATTGTTCCCAGAATCCTAACAACATATGTTGTTTGCAGGCTCTTACTTTCTCTGATCTGTTCTTGCAAAGTTTGCTGGACATTTTCCACTTATTGAAACTGCTTGCTTTTTAATTTATTTAAAAACCAATAAAAGTTTAATAATTTCTGTTTGTTCTGATCTGATTCTGAATGCTTTCTAATCCATCACTCCCCGCTTACCTTTCATCCTTCATCAGTTACCATCAATTACCTTCTCTGCTACATGTATTGATTGTCTTGCGTTTTCCTACAGTAACGTAATTTTACAAAAATGTTTTTTTTTGAGAGAATTATTGTAAAGTTTGAGGGGTTATATCTATAATATTTATTTGCACATCACCACTTGCTTTGTTGCCAAAATGTTGTCACACAACCCTCATCAAACACAATTTACGAATACGACATAACTCCAGCTACGCTCACTTGTCTCAGCTACTACCCGCCCTCTAAATGAGCATTAATGCAAACTATATTGATCATTGTGGAAGTTAATTGAGTTTGACTGCGACCGTTTGCTGCTTGATGAATGTGCAGTATTGTCCCTCACCTCCCTTCACTGACTGCTTAATATCTCACCTCGGTCTGTGATTAAGAATGAAGACATTGTTCTATTTTGTGTGTGTGTGTTGGGGGGTGGGGGTGTCGTGGTTGGTATTTTCACTGCAAGAAAGGACAAATGGCATAATTTTAAGCCAGCTCGAGTGAGTGGGAGAATATGAGTGTTTTAGAGTGTTCAGTGTCCCAAATTGTTGCAGATGAATTTTGGCTTTGAAAATTGCGGATCGTAAGTGTAAGATTTTTTTGGACAAATCTTTAAAATTTTTGTACTTAATAAATTCTATAATTAAAATTGGTGATTTTGTTTTTCTAAATGTATAAATTGTTATAAAAACAATATTGAATGCTACAATCTTTTCTAAAGCTTTTCCACACCAGCAAATGTTTTAGTCTCTACCAATTGCAAGAAGCTAAATTTACCTGGCAAGCTTTATACTTGGGTGCCAACTCGTTGTGCAGTTAAAAAAAATAGCTGTGACCAATGTATAGATAGATATTTAGAACTTTATTGATTTCACAATGGAGAGACTTACATGTGGCATCGGCTTTTATAAACAAAAAAGAAGGTGCACAAAGGAGGAAAAAGTGCATGAGGTATATACAGTACATCCACATATATATATACAGTGGATGGGAAAAAAATAAAATAACAAAATATCAAATAGTTATTGTACAGGTATTGCGGTGTACAGGATTATTGCACAGGGTATCAAATAGTTATTGCAAATAGTTATGTGTCAAAGCGATTGTTTTTATGTAAGTATGAATTGGAAAGCCGTGAGTCCAAAGTCTCATCATACCTGGCTGTATCTAGATACATTTTAAAGATGGTTAGATGCAGAGATAATTTTGACATTGTTGCTATCAGTTATAGAATTGATCACAGTAAATATCAGGAAGGTATTTTTCTATCACTTGCCTTCACCACATCTAACTAATGTATTTCTCTGTTTCACAAAAGAGAAAATAATTAGTTTACTGGATGAAGTTTGAAACAAAATCCATTATGAAAAGGCAATTATTGCTAAATTTTAACTGTTTGCTTTGTCAGAGGATAAAAGCTGAAAAAAGTGTCTAGGTTTGAGAATAATTTCATACAACACCAAGAAATTTAGATGTCCTCCTCAGATTCATGAGTGAGAAGCATTGGCAAAAGTTTGTACTGTACAGTACGCTGCTTAAAATCCCTGCAACAAACAGTAGACAACTGAATAAAATACTTTGGGAATAATATGAGTCAGAAAAATCTCTGTATTAAGCCTTTAAATATACAACATCCTACATTGTCATTGAATATATTTGTTCAACACATTTTTAATAAACAAGGGACAAATTATTTATCTGGTTTAACCTCTTAATTTTTTTATCAATTGCGAGATATTACTGCATCCAGTTGCCATACATTGCACTGCATGAAAAGTGTGATTTTCGTCACTATGCGGCACTGTAGATTGTCGTGGAAGTTCAGGTTAACGGCTGTTCACGGTAATTTGCAGGCAACACCGAAAACTGCCGTGAATTGTCAGAAATTGACGTGGGCCTTGCTTGGCGTGGTCCCCCCATGACCCCCCCCCCCCCTCCTAATTCTAGGGGAGGCTTTAACATGTAAATGAAAATGCTGTGAGCTATACAAATGCAAATCAGGGTTGCAGGGGGAGTTTACCCATGTCTCGCATTCAACTCCCCTTCAACTCCTCTTGGACGCGATCTACAACTTTCAGCCAGTCCGCAGACTGACGAGAAGAAACTGCTGATTGCTATCAGTGGACTGTCTCATATGAGTCAGTCGGTACTGAAGCAATGCCAAGAGCGTGGAAATGTTCAAGTCAGAAGTTTTGGTTGAGTCATTCAGGTTAAAAAAAATGAAATGGGGTTTAATGAACTAAAAATAAGTCCCACTTTAATGGAGAGGTATAGTGAAGATTTAACTATATATACAGATGCATCTAAACTAACTGATAAAAGAATGGGTGTTGCTTATGTCATTCCAAAATTAAACATTAAAGTTGGAAAAAGAATGAGTGATGATTTAGCAGTTTACACAGCGGAATTGATTGCTGTGTGGCTAGCTTTGCTTTGGGTGGAGGACAATAGGCCAAGGAAGGCAAGCTTCAGATTCCAGCTCAGCTTTAATCAGTATTAAAACATTTCAGTCAAAATCAAGGCAAGACATTGTGTATGATATACTGCAAGCTGCAAATAATCTAATAAAGTCAGGAATTAATATAACTCTGGTATTGTACCAGCTCATATAGGAGTAATAGGAAACAAGTTAGCAGATAAAAGTGCTAAGCAAGCAGCTAGACATTCTAATATAGATGTTGAAGTGCACTACAGCAAAGAAGAAATTAAAAGTATGGTCAAAAACGTAGTTAAGGGTAAATGGCAAACATTATGGGACGGTGGGCAGACTGGAAGACAGTTCTATAACATTCAGAATAAAGTGGGAAAGAGCAGAAATACAAACAGAAGCAAGGAGGAGGATGTATTTTCTAGAATGAGGTATGGACACACACGTCTAAATAAAACTTTGTTAATAATGAAGAAGCATGCTGATGGCAACTGAATTCTGTGGTAGTCCAGAGACTATAGAGCATGTTATTGTACACTGTAATAAATATCAGGAAGAAAGACAAAGACTAGTCTTACAATTACAAGGAGAACAGATGAGGCTAAACTTAGAAGAAAAAAAACACAGGGGAAATGAGTGTAAACTATGTAATTGGCTTCCTGAGGAATACAGGACTAATTAAAATAATTTAGTATGATCTTTTTGTTTGTTTTGTTTTGATTGGTTTGTTTCATTATGTTTGTTTGTGTGTTTGTTTTATTTGTTTGCAACCTATTAGGGAAGGTTAGACTCCAGTACCACACTCCAGTCCAGTTGGTGGCGGTAATGCACCATTAAAGTTAGTTGCCAACCGCCATAAAAACCGAAAGAAGAAGAAGAAGAAGTGGACCGTCTCGTCAGCTAATAGTGCCGATATGAATGAGCGGTTCACTTAACTGCAGAATTCGGTAAACTCCAGGTTGCTGTCCATAGAGGACAAGTTGGCGGCTCTGCAGTCGAACAACTGTGCGGGAGAGACTAACTCCAAGAAGAGAAGACGGGTGCAGAATCCCAAGCTTAGATAAGAATATGTTCGGTGACTGCTAGCTAAGCTAAAAGTAGCCTAGCCTACAACCAAATCTAAGATTAGCCTAGTAGCCTTGCAAAAGAACAAGCTTTATTAAAGTGCATTTTCATTTACAGGAAGCAGTATGCCGTCTTCACAACTCGGAGACAAATTGCAGGCGCTATGAACCGGAGCGAGGCGGTGACCTCCTATTTGCTCGGAGCAATGTCTGGAATTCCAGATTTACACGATGTTGATAAAGACGACATTATCTGTAAGTGACTTGTTTTTACTGCTTCTCCTTCCTTGTTTAATGTTATTGTAACTTGCGTTTGATTTTTATTCATACCACTCTCATTTAATTGTTTTCCAGCCTGGCGAAGAAGATGGCGTTGTTGGCGTGGTCTCTGGATGGATTGGACGGCCGCCGCCATTTCGTAGGCCGGTGTTGTGCGCAATTCTGTTTCCCCCGTGTCGGGAGCGCACTTTGCAGCCGTTTTCCCGGTGCTTCTAGTTGATTTCTCGGTAAAACAAATCCTATAATCATGTCTAGGTTGTAACATTCAGTTTAATCGGCAGCTGTTTACAAAATTGTAAAATAAAAATAAATAAACGGTCTTTCAGACATCTCCCGAAAACTTTGGGAAATAAAGAGCAAATGTTTCTAAATTCTCAAAAATTATGTGTGATAGGATGTAGTATACTAGAAATTTCCTTAATCCAGTAAACTGTCATATTTTATATTACAAAGGGATGTACTGGGAAGTCTACACTCTTGTGTTTTCAGGAAGTCTTAGGCTGTTTCTCAATTCACGAGAACGCGCTCGCATTGTCGTGAATTGAGAAACAGCCATAATGTTTGTGTCCTGCTATCAGCCATCCCATCCTCCTCTTTCAGCAATGTAAAATCATAAATACACAGTAGGTGCTGGAATAGTGTTTTATGGCTTACTTTTATTTGTCAGGTTAAAGTGACAAAAGTTGGAAAAAGACCGTTTATCTTGCCATTTATAATAACACAATACAGCGTAAGAAGTTTATTTATTTTTATTCTACAATTTTGTAAACAACTGCCGATTAAACTGACTGTTACAACCTTGACTTGATTATATGAGTTGTTTTACCGAGAAATCAATTAGAAGCGCCGGGAAAACGGCTGCAAAGCGCATTCCCGACACAGGGGAAACAGATTTTCACAGGGGAACAGAATTGCGCACAACACCGGATCTCTCTGAACTCTGTGTGAAGCTGCAGTCCCGGTTAGAGGCGACGCCGAAGTACAGAGCCACGCACAGGAGGCGTCTGCACATCGGACCTGCCTCAGAAAGAACGCCGCCAGCAGTTACCTACAACCCCGAGGAGGCACACGGACAGTTCACGGGGTTGTAATTTTTGGATCCTCGCGTTGTATATAGGTGTTTGTTTTAATAAAGCTCTTTCTTTGCATAAACATCTTCCTGGCAAATGTTCATTTCCTGTATAAATTCATTCATGTCCTTGATGGTAGCCTAATTATAGTGTAGTAGCCTACATAGGATAACATGAATATACAGCATAATATGAATGAATAAATATATATATATATAATAAATAAATATATATGTAAATAAGTTATTGGGGATCTGCCAACCAATCAGGAGTGATTTTACTTGTTTGAAAGAAGTGGTTCCATCCAATACTCAGAACATTCAAGCCTGGCCTGGCCACGTGTGGTTTTGCTGCCAATCAGGAGCGATTTTACTTATTTCAAAATAGTGGTTTCAGCCAATACTGAGTAGGTTATTCAAGCCAGACCTGGCCAGCCGCGCGGGTTCGCTGCATTCATATGCTAATTAGGGCCATTAGTGCAGCTGATCGCTCTCCACATACGTCAGAGTCCGGTTCCGACAATTTGTGGCACTGACAAACGGCAACAAGCGCGGGTTGCAAATTGTCCTTAACTGCCGAAAATGAGGGAGATCTGCGGTAGTTTACGGGGACGAAAATCTCACTTTTCATGCAGTGTTGTCTAACAAGTGTGTGTTTCAGCATATCGTTATAGAATTTATGTAACATATTCATAATATGAATGATCCTTTGCAAGTTTACATGAGAAAATGTTGTTTTGATGACAATCTTATTCAAAATAACAAATTACTCCTAAAAAAAAGTCTGAAAAATCTTCTGCTATGCTTCGTAGCTCCCTTTTTTCTGACAACTTGCTTTTTCCTGATTGTAGAAAAAAATATATATTTCCAGTCTGCTTATCATATTGCTTGTACCTCCACAAAAAGATCCCAGGGATGTTCCATCCTTTTTTTCCTTTTAATTAGCCAGATATGAATATAAATGAAACATAAAACATTTGTTTTGGTGAAAAAAAATATTGGCATGTCTGTGAAAACAATCTCACTAGCTGTTGTGATGTATAGTCAATGGATTTGGTTTAGAGAATTACTGAATTTTTGCTGTGAATGAGTTCACATTAAGAGATTCATAACTAATATAATAGCTTGCAATCTATAAAACCACCAGGCTATGGGGTAGCCAGATAATCCTCAACATAGCTCGTTCAGACTCTGATAATGATTATTCCAGTCTTAAAAAGGGAACATGAAGTAAAAGTCCCCGTAAAGACATAGTTGCACCTGATGTATTTGGTACAGTCGAAAAACAAGATAACACAGATAATAATTTATGCAATTGTTTAAAAATCTGTTGATGCACTGCAGTGTTCCTCTAAGATTTTGGACATTGTTGCACCACATTCTTGGATCAGCAATATAACATGACTCAAAAGAGATTTTGAACTGCTAGATGTGATTGAAAATACTGTGAATTATGTGATAGCATTTGTGTGTGTGTGTGTGTGTGTGTGTGTGAAAGCAAATTCACTTACAGTCCCTCATAATCGTTTGACCGGCATGTGACGCTGTTAAAAAAATGACTTGCACAATCAAATGAATTCAAATAAACCCAAATGGGAATGCTGAAAAATAAGAAGCCAGACACACTAAGGTTATCCTGAGCTATCTCTATAGTTGTGCTGCTATAGGCTTAGGCTTCTGGAGGGCATCAGTCTATTTTTCTCACTCTGTTGAGTTCTCCTACTGCTCTCCAATTAGCATTTTGTTTGTTGTTTTTTCAACTTTCAACTTTTTTTTCTGTCATTTTTTCTCGTCATAGTAGGTACACCTGGTCTGGTGTTCTGTTAGCTGTGACATCCAGGGTGGGCAGATCGTCCGCTATTACCATCTAACATAGAAAGTACTTCTGGATCAATGTGAGCTTCTGTGCTTTCTGTGATTCTGCTCTGTCTTCTCTAAGCCCCAGTGGGTCGAGACAGATGACAGTTCTGGTTCTGGTGGAGGTTTTCCTCCCTGTTAAAGGGGAGTTTTTTCTCACCACTGTCACTTTATGCTTGCTCAGTATGAGGGATTGCTGCAAAGCCATCAACAATGCAGAACACTGTCCACTGTGGCTCTACGCTCTTTCAGGAGGAGTGAATGCTGCTTATCAAGACTTGATGCAATCTGCTGGGTTTCCTTAGATAGGAAACTTACTTCATTGAATTGTAATAAAGAGGCTGCAAGCTAAAATGGACCACACATCTGAGAAAAACTGAGAGATTTTCAGGAATGCGATGCTTTTTGGGCAAGTTGTAATTTTTCTGTGATGTCAACTAGTATTGACGGTTACATGCTGTCCAGAGACTTCCAGCCATGTTTCCTCATGTTATGGGAATATCCGGGAAAACAGCCACAGTGGAAACAACTGATCAGTCTTGTGAGGTTAATGTTCACTACGTGAGAACTTAATTTTGCAAATGTGTTTCCATCTCCTGTTTGGCGCATCAACTTTTTTACGGAAAAGCCAAAAACCATCTCAAATGACTGAAAATGTTTTTTATGCTCGCTTGTTGAAGTAATCTCAAATTTTGCTGTTTCCCTCAACCTTTTCTAATGCAATACTTGAAAATGCGCATTAAACATGTTCCTGGAAACATGGCTTATGTGTCTACGCTTTTTTTTCCTGCGATTTTGATTGCGGCTGCACCCAAGCACCCCAATTGCCAAGTTGCCACTGGCTGTATGTTTGTCTACAACAATACAAAATAAACAAAAAACTTTTGTTTGTTCATCAGAGTTATTCCTCTCATGGCTATTTTTATTTAAAGCCCCCAGCACTTGGACCAGAGCATTAATATCCTTTGAGGTCTTTGAGTGTCACCAACTAGAAGTAAAAACAGTCTGACAGAGCGAGGCAGATTGATAGTCAGAGAGGGAAAGAAAAACCTCACCCCACCCTCCCAGAGGCAGCATTGACCTCAAGGCTTTGTGAATTTTATCTGTCCTTCATATCAGCCACAGTGACAGTCAATAACCTCATAGCTGGCACGACCAACTCCCCTGTGTCAACATCGCACTGATCAAATGTACACAGAATAATCCCACTCGAGCCACAATGGGGCTAATGAACATTTATTTTCTGAGTGAACTTGTTCCAACACTATCCTGCTACAGGTAATGATACTAATGCCAAAAGTAATAGTAACTTCTGTCACGTCTCTTCAGATCTGACTGTCTTAAACATTAAAATAAATTCTTGGTGACGGTTGTTTTGATGTGAAACACAGGTCAGCCAACAGTGTGTCATGAAAACACAGTGATGAAGAAAGGATTTGATGTCTTCCTCACAACCTCCGTCCAAATGCATAGCATTCAACTGATCTGAAAGAAAGCTTCAACTGATCTGTAGCTCTTGGACAGTTTAAACATATTTTCATACAACTAAGGGTAAACTCTAGGAAGGATATATAGATTAATATCCTGCAATGATTTAAACTAAAAAATGGAAAAAAAAAGTTTTCTCCTCTTATGATATACTCTGCTACCTCATGGCTAATGGTACTGTTTATTTGCAGACAGTCCCACCCCTTGACAGCCTTCTGCTGCACAGTGTCATTCACAAAGCTATTCATGAACATCTTGACATTGAACAATGTCCTTTTCAATGTTTTGACATCTTTGGAGAGGAAAATCAAACTTGTAGTGCTTTTTAAACTCATACTTTTTGACTTTATTAACATGCAGTGCGAGCCCGAAGAGCAAAAGAGCTGCAAAAAAACAGAAGACTGGTCCAAAGTTGAATACAAATGTGCATCACACGCAGAAATATGCTAATTACCATATCAAGCCATCTGCCAGCATTTACCAACTAGTTTTAGAAGGTTTTCGCTTTAGAAAAATCTAAATAAAAAAGCTAAAACAGTCAATTTTGTTGCTGTGAATTTATTTTACAGCACTCAAATGGTAAATAATTTGTTTAATGGGGATTTTGCCTTTTAAATAAGTCGGGCATGCATTAGCATTTAGCTCTCTTTGTTCTAAAGCGCCCCCATAAATTTCAGTGCAACCGCCTTCATTCAGAAGTGCGAAAAGTGGTATTGAGTCAACAGATGTAAAGTTGAATCTGATCAGATATTTGTTTGAGGGACCAAAGATAATGACTTGATGAAATTGGCCGCACTAACATGTTTTTTTTTTTTTCACCAGTTGGCGATATAAATGGCTAATTTAATTTGATAATTTAACTTGATCGATTTGTACAGAAAACTAAATTAGAATGTTATTGGATTAAAATTAACAGTACTTATTTGAATGGAATTTTGATAGGTTTGGATTATATATAACTGGATATGAATTTAACCTAAGATGAGATCTGTGGTAACTTGGCCATGTTTGAATAAAACAAAAATTTAATTAAACTGAACTATAAACATTTGATCCTTCAGGTTTAATCCATTTGAACTCTGAGTTTGATCATGGAAGGAGTAAATTTGCACAACGCAGGCAGACAGACTTAAAATAATCTGTTTTCTGTTACTTACAAACAGGACACACTGATTATTGGCCTGTAGAACATTTAACTGAACAGATTTTCAGTAAATAATCTTTGTAACTGCTGTAATGTTTTGAAGGCTGAAATTAGCTGCTCAGCTGCACCACATTAAGTATCGTATTAACATTCATGCATAGTTTTAATTAGAGGCTGATGGGCTCAGTACTCTGTGATATCACTAATGTGCTGAGTGTATGTAATACTGTTTCTTGGTATTGAGAAAATAGCCTCAAATTAAAATTTCCTTAATTTGTTTCTGTCTCAGATGTTGGACATAATGCAAGTTGCTTCATGCATGGAATCTTTAACCAAAATGGCTTCTTGCCTGTCAGTCTCATTCTTTGACGCTTGTTTTAAAGTGATAAATGAAAAAAATATAAGTATTTCATTATGTTCAAATTTTAGACTTCAAGATGCGACCATAGATTCACACAGCATGTAGCTGTCCCTACACTCATATATGTTTCATGGCCTGCAGTCAGGATTTTTAAATGTATTATTCAGTCAGCTATGATGAGTCATCGCTGAAACTCTGAGGGCAGCGGTATTTTTGTTGCCAAGCATGCATTGCCATCAGTTTCGCACCAATGAAAAGGTGTGCATATTTAATTGTCAGCTGTTGTGCTCTGCCATAAGAGTTGCTTGTTGTGTCTTTGTAGCTGTCAGTATAATGCCTACTTTGCAGTTCTGGGATCCTCCTTGGCAAAACTCAACTGTCAAACTATGCACTGGCAATGTTTACTGTTATGAAAAATTATTTTAAAAAAAATAATAATTTGTAAATAACACATTGAATCTTTTTATGAGCTGTTGAAACTGGTGTTTAGGATTTCCATCATAAAGAACAGGGTGATGTGCTTGCATGTTGTTTAATGGGAATAATTTAAATTTAAATTGGTCTTTACTGGCTTTATTCTTGTACAGTTTTAGCAGTCCTGCACAATATGTTGCAAATGTATCGTAATCACAATATCTGCTCGCAAAAAAAATGTCGTAAACAGCTACTAGTACTGCAACTCACATGTTATAGATGGCATACTTTCAGGTCCCTAATGTCTGTGTTTAATGCAGCAACAATGTTTTTGGGAGGACATTACAATGTTCTGCTGACATTACCAAGAAGCTAAAATTAAGTTGTTTCTTTGCCTTAACAGCAGCTGTAGCGAGCTGCAGCTTTTTTTCAATCAAACCATGTTGCTGGGTTAGAAATACAGAATTTCGTCTTTTATAGTAGCTGTCTCATTATCTGGGTTTCTGTTTGGAGTGGACTTAAAGTAGAAAGAAAAACATGAACACTGTTTAGTATTTGCCATCAAAGTCCACTGCTAAATATGTGGTGCTAATTTAGACTGTTTTACTACAATTAACTTATAGAAGCAAGCAGTCTCATTAGCAGCAGGATAAGGAAAGCAGATGTTTACTGTTGTTTGATCATTTTTCCTTCATTATTTTAAGTAAAAAAATCTTATTACAATAGACAAACGATCAAAATGTTGTTCTACTGTGAGATATAGTATCTTTGACCCGATATTCAATGTTTTTAGATTAGTGATTCGTCCAACAAGATTACTGCGCTGTTTTCTGCTATAAATTGAGGCTTTACTCAGTCATTATTGTGTACTCAGCCACACAATAGTGGTAGTTTTACTTAAAAACATTCATCCAAATCACTGTGTGTGTACATGCTGATAGACTATCATCTTAGGGCACAGCAAGTCAAATGCCTTGGGCTTTGCATTGGGACAACTGTCCCAATAGTGGTTACATAAATCTATTCTTTTGCACTTTCTTGGGCTCTGCGGTGCATTTTAAGCAAGTGTGACTGTCCCTAAAGGTCTCTAAAGCTTTCAGATGATGATAATGGATACTACAATGAGGAGCATAAAAGATAATAAAAGAAACAAAAAATCAACCAACTAAAGAAATAGCTGTTTTCAGTGATATGGCATAGCAGACTTTTGGGATTACATTCTGTGCAGAACAGCTGCTTAGCTGCTTTCCCAGCAGCATTTGAAAAAAGCAGTGTTTACGGCATTAATAGTACAATAAAGACACTTAAATAAGAAGGATGGTAATGCTGATGGAGACATTAAGAGCTACATTAGTTTAAATTGTATATCTTACGGTCAGCACTGGATCACCTGTTTTATTTGTAGGTCTTTTTTTTTGCCCTCATGTTTTCAGCTTTATGAATGCTAATCTAAAAAGCTCTTTCTACATCCTACAAATTATCCACAAGTAGATCTAATAAATGCACCAAAACTGCTCTTTAATCTGGTAATTAAATGAGCACTAGAATGTTTTAAAGAGAAAATGATAACACAAAGAACTGCGTGTGTGCCGTCCATTGGTGTATCCACATGCACTGTGCTGATCCCATGGGAGCAGAATTTCACAACCGATTCACTGTCTTATAGCTTCAGTGTCTGCGATTTCTCCGTCCTCCACTGTTTGATTAGTATGTCTTTAACCTCGCGTCATTTGGCTAATTAGTTGCTTCAAGATGTCTAATGTAGATCAAGTCTTTAATATTTCATTTAAATGGGGGACTGAGTGGGTGCTTCTGCTGTTGTACATAATCATAATTCTTGGGTTCATGTTAGCAGTGAGGAGGACAGTCTGAGAAGTGGTTCCCACAAGCTTTGACTCTGGACATCCAACTGCATAAGATTAAGCGGTAAGAAAACAGAACATGACTGCGACTCTTTTCCCTAGTTCCTAACTACACAATGTGCAATAACTGAACGTGCTTTGAACCCCAGAGAGACTTTTTGCAACCATTAACACTGATTATCATTGATATTATTCTTTTATATATCTATCCTGGGAAAATGGTTTGCCTCAACGGACACAATTACAAGGGTTTTCAATTTGCAGTCTTTTATTGTCCATTTAGACAAAATGAACCAAAATGTCCCTTTCTCTTTACATTTCTCTGAGGAAAAAAAAGAATATGGACATGTGCAAAACCTCTTCCTGGAATGTGGCAAGTCCACTAACTAAAAAGATACAGTGGTGCCTCGACTTACGAGTTTAATTGGGTTTGTGTGCTTAAAGTTGAAATTACTTGTAGGCTGAATCAACTTTCCCTATATATCGAACTGTCACTAATCTGTTTTGTTACATGGTTTTGAATTTGAATATATACTTGAACATAATGAACTAGGAATGGGTAAATTTCACATTTTAACTTTTTTTGAACACACAAACTTTTGTGTATTTATGTAGTAATACTACTTTATTTATAAAATCTTGATTTTTTTTTTCTTTCAACTTAACATATATATTTATCGATTTATAAACTTGATTGGATAAATAATTTATGAATTTTAATACAATGCCTGAATCCACACCACAGACAATTTTTTTACCAAAAGAACAGTTATCAGAGACACGCAGTGAACAAGGTGAAGACAGGATTGAAGTTGTGTGAAATTCAGGGAAATATTTTTTAATGCAACAGATTCAGAGAAGAAAAAATATATAACAAACATATTTTATCCTGCTTTTAAATCAGAGCGGGATACGTTTGTAATGAGGGAACAGAGGCTCTCCTCTGTACTGTTTCCTCTAACTAGAGGCGGGTTTTAGAATGAGGCATCAGCAGCTGTCTGTCTGTCTGTCTGTCTGTCTGTCTGTCTGTCTGTGAGACAGAGCTTGGAGCAGTAGGAAGAGGCTCACTGCAACACTCACCACTCTACCAAGACTATAACTCAAAAACAATTGTTACTTTCACTGGAAGTCACATAACACAGAAGAAAGTCGCTAGATTTTTTGCTAGTTGCTATTTTGAAGACAAAAAGGTCACTGGGTGGGTCAGAAAAGTCGGTAAATATAGCAAGAAATTGGCAGCTGTGACCAGGTGTTTCCTCAGATCAGAAGTATTCTCACCGCTGGCCTTGCATTTCCCCTCACAAATGTTGCAGCGAGTGTAATCTGTAGCGCATTTTGGAAAGCGGAGCCATACGTTCAACCGTTTTTCTATCAGTCATGCTTTGTTGCCGTCATTATGCTCTAAATATGCTGCGTTCATGTTCGGTATGGAAAACCGCCCACTCTTCCACTCCCTCAGTGTTACAGTAAATGATAAATATGGTAAATGGACTGAACTTATATAGCGCTTTTCCAGTCATGCTGACCACCCATAGCGCTGTACACTATAGCCACATTCACCCAATCGCTCTCACTAACGCGCACACATTCATACACTGAGACGCAGCTCGTGAGGCAACTTGGGGTTAAGTGCCTTGCCCAGGGGCACATCGACATGTGGGGAAGCTGGAATCGAACCCACAACTTTCTGATTGCCAGACAACCACTCAATCCATACTCGCCCCCAGTGATGCGTTTAGGTACCGAAACACGGTACCGTTATATTTTACATGAATCGGTACCCAGTGGTACCGACAGGATTTGGTCGGCGCCTATAAAAGTACCGAAATCGGTACCCATTGCATTGAGCACAGTATTGTCTTAAAATACAATACAATACAGATACAAACTTCAGTGGTTGTAAATAAAATCTGTCCAATGTAATTGTTTCATCCTCACTTTCAAAATGCCTGAAACGAGTGTGGCAGCTGTCATGAAGTAGTGCTGTCACTACTTTATTCACTTTCTTTTGAATAAAATGTGAAAGTTTTCCCACATTCCTTTATCTCTTTCGTTAAAAATAGCTGCTTTCTCCATGTCACTGATTTTTACCAAAACTTCCATGTGCTGCTGCCTGTAGCTCCTTTCACCTTGGCGTTCCCTGCACCCACCTGTGGTGGGATATCTAAAGATGGCTCATAAGTTGCATTTTAGCTCTCGAATCAAAACAAACAAATTGGCCATTCGTATTTGTAAAAAGAATTGTAAGTTGGAATTCTTAAGTTAAGGTACCACTGCAAAATGGACAAGTATGAGGAAAATAAGAGATACTGCAGTACGCTCTAGCTGTATATAGAAAATTTAAAAAATCAGAAATACACACATTTGTTAATATTATATAAACATAAATAGACAGGGTATGTGAATATTTACAGATTCCTTCAGAAATACCTTATACATTTAGCTTAAAATACGTGGTAAAACACCTGTATGTTTTCAGACGCCTTAAATAGATTTTATATTTAACTGAATAATGAAACCTCCTTCATAATTTAACACTCATCTAAATTATCCCCATAAAACAAATATTTACACCTAATCACCATAAAAATAAGATTTAATTTAATTTGTTTGACGTGTCGAGAGGAAAAAAACCCAGATCTTTTGTGACCTTGTCTAAAATTATGTATTTTATCATAAGAAGTACAAAAGTATCTAAGCTTATTTGTTGGTGAACTGTGGTGATGTAAAGGAACGAGCGTACACAATTTGGTCCAAATAAACGTGGAATAAAAGAATAACTCAGATTAACTTTGACTTTAAAGAAATCATTGGACTTGTTTTCTCAGAGCTTATCTCCTTTTCTTGTTAATTTGTTTGTTTTTTTTCATACTAATCTTGAAGGCTTCTTTTTGCCCTTAACTGACACAGAAACCCATTTTGGAAAATTCATATTTAAAGTAAAAACAAAGTAGATGTTCTGTTCATGAGGCTAACAAAAAGGTGATGCCTACCATCCTTATCTTTCCAATGAGCATGTTCAATTAATGTTAATTACTCTTTTTTTTTTTTTACTAACAAAGGAGCTTTTCACAGTAGAATTTGCATTGAATCTGACATTGAACTTTAACTCTATTATTAATTAAACAACAAAAACAGCCCCACTTAACTGAGAGGAAAACACTGCACTCATAAAAATAAAGCTAAAAAGGCGCAATATATAAAAATGTTTTAGTCTGCATATGATGCATATGATCATATAAGGTGAGTGAGAGGTCCATATGTATATGGGTAATTACAGACAAGGTAAGTCTAAAGAAAAGTTCTCCTTGAGTGCATTCACAGGTTGATTTAGTGCTGTTCGAGCATGATTAAAACGCCCAGGTGTGAATGGAGCCACAGAGGGAAGGTGCTGTATCCTTCTCTTATTGAAGGAGCAACCAAAGAGACGGATGTATTAACTGGAATCTTTTAGTGTCAACTTAGCTGTAGCTGACCGTGTCAGAAATATGTGCTTCAACATCAAAGGTTCAAAACAATAAATGTTGGATTATGCCTGAAATAGGGAATTATTGGTTTAATACATCTTGAACTGTGGTTGTCTGTGAGCTTTATAGCAATGATCGAATTGCCTCGAATAGTATGAATCTTCCCTTTTTGAATAATAATTTAAATATGAGACATTATTTTTCATTGCTTGTGGTTAACGATTAATAGTTCCAATTTAAAGGTTACTAACATTTACTGGTGGCAAGTTTATTTCGGTCTTGCAATTTACTAGACATCCATCTTTTAATGGTAAATAAGTTTAATAATTAAGTAATAAATCCAATTGCTAGTTATAATCATTAAAGGCTAATAGAGTTTTCTAACATCTTGGAAAATAGAGGCTAATAGAGTTTTCTAACATCTTGGAAAATTATAGTAGCAGAGAAAAAGGCCTATAGTTTGTGAATTGGTGTGTATCTCCTGTTTTGTATCGTGGAATGATTTTTGCCGTTTTCATTTTGTTAAGAAGTTTACCAGTCTGTCATCACAGTCAGAGGAGCTTTCATTTTTCCATTTGTAAACCGTAATGATCTCTGTCTCTTCCACTGCTGTGAGAAACATGGATTTTTATTTTTTTGTTGGGAGTAGCTTATTGCAGCTCTCCGTTATTTCAGGATCAGGGATTTTGTTCTGCCAGTTTTGGGGCAACACTTAGGATATATATATATTAGGGCTGGGCAAGTTAACGCGTTAATTTCGCGTTAATTCATTAGACTATTAACGGCGATATTTATTTTATCGCGCATTAACGCATGTTGCTCGCATGCTTTCAGTCAGTGTCTGTCAGCAGGCGCGCTGACTGCAGCGCGTTGTCTCACGGCAGCACTCTCCCGCCCCCCCTCCCCTCTCGTACATGGCTCAGCGGCGCCAGCCAATCAGCACGCAGGCTCAGCCTGGCCCGCCCACTGAGCTCTCACACTAACTTAACACAAACAGCTGAGAGAGACCGCAGCAGCGGAAAAACATGAACAGAGGAAGTAGCACCGTTTGGCTTTATATTAATACCGTAAATGAAATCAAGCTGTATGTTTTGTAAAAAGCCGGTTAATTTCAGTGGAAACACAACAAATTTATCTAAGCACGTGAAAAAACATGAAAACGTTGAGCCCCAGAAACGGAGAGAGGAGACGAAACTTCTCTCACTGCCCCGACAGACCCACAGACGTCACTGACTGAGGCGTTTCAGTCCTCCAGGGAACATCCAGGTAGATCAGTGGATGGATGGATGGATGGATGGATGGATGGATGTTACTGGAGCCCACACATAACATGTAATTAAGACCTTGAAAGAACCCAGTACATATATTAAAAAGTGTTATTTAAGGTAAGATAACATTAGCTAATCCTTTTTTTATCCCACGACGGGGAAATTTATAGGATTAAAGCAACAGGCAGGTGCACACAACACAGACAAAATTACATAAGGATTGAAATATATAAGAGGTGGATTAGCGAAAAAACACTGAACATAACATTATTATTATTATTATTATTTAATTGTAATAATAAAATAAAAACCACAAAACCCAAAAGGTCAACAGTTTCATGATACATCAAGCTTAGGGACTAGCTAATATACAGCAGGTCAAAAAAGGCCATATTTTGGCTGCAGTGCTGTTCTCTTATGAAGAAAAGATCAACTAGTGCACTAAATTCAATAGATGGGTTAAAAATATCCAGTATAAAATAAGTGCTACAAATGTTACAACACTTTTGTTCATATGGCAGCAGAACATTAAAATAAAAGTGCTCTTTACACTACTTTTGAATTCATTCTTGGAGTTTGTAAATACAATGCGATTAATCGCGATTAATCAGGGCGATTAATCGCGATTAAATATTTTAATCGTTGCCCAGCCCTAATATATATATATATATATATATATATATATATATATATATATAAAATATAGCGGATAATGAATTTCTTTGGCTCCCAATATTTATTAATATATTCCATGTGTTTTTAACATTTATTTTATTCTCATCGAATAATTTACTATAATTTCCTGTTTAGATGTCCTTAAAATTTTGGGTAATTGTAATATATTTGATATATATTCTGTCCTTGCCATTCTGTATAATATGAATTCTTTGTGTTTTTTTTTTTTTTGTAGACATTCTGCAATCTTTTTATGATCCATTGTGTATCAGAATATTTACCTTTCTTGCTAAATATTCAAAACCTTTCTTTGACAAAGACTCCTGGATAGGTGACAAAACGTTTTCACAAAAGTCTGGTTTCCTCCAATTTAAGCCTGTTTGCTGTTACCTTTCTTGTTATATTATTTTATTTGGATAGTGTGTATCATATGTAAATTAAAAAATTTGAAGGAACTTTTCGTAAACTTTACCCGTTTGTCTCCTGGAGCACTAAGTCCTGATCTTGCTCAAATTGTAAACTGTTTAAACTATTCTGCAGATTTATGCTCTTCTGTGTTAGGGTGGTAGATATTAAAGTCCCCCACAAATACCTTCTCATTTACAGTTGTTGATGCTTCTTCAGAACAAATTTGATCGTTATTTGAATTCATATTGAGACCATTTTTTAAATAGGAAAATTAATCAAAACATTTAAGACCATGGCTTGGATGCTTGTTTCAAGATGGTTTCAAATTAAAAGGGAACCTGTTTTAAAATTGGTAGGAATTATAGCACAAGAGAGGCGCTCCGAGAGCCCTATAACAGTGAAGTTCTTTATAAGGCAACTATTACAGTTAAAATTTGATGTGAATTTACAGGCTTCCTTTGTTGACATTAAAGTGTTTAATTGTTCTGTGACTCATTAATCTTCTGTGTGTAAAAGCCTACATGATCTTTTTAGAGACTTAGCAGAACATTTAATATCTTCTTAGAAGTTGTGAAATTTGGCCGCCTTTCTCATAAACATTTACTTAACAAACCAAGCTCCAGCCAGAAATGATTCTCTTAACATATTATTAATGAACCTCCCCTCACTGCCACCCACTCTACAATACTTTATTTTGACAAGCGTTAATGAAACCACAGATTAGATCCTTTAAAAACATTCTGTTTCCCCATCCTCAGGGCTTTTAGGCACAATCTTTTTTTAATATATATATATGTAAAAATATTAAATCTTTGACACTGCTGCCTTATATGATGAGATCAAAGCAATTCGCCCACATCTTGAGAAAGTAATTCACATTCAGCACAGTGCCTTCTTTATAAGACAAACAAAAAAAGGCCACCTTACTTTGATGATTAAACCATTTCTCTTCAACTATTAATCTCACTACATTGACTTGCAGTACAGGAACTATTTGGCTTCATAAGCATTTTTTAGTAGTTCTGTGTTTAAGGTTAGGGAGATAGAAAGATAAAAACTAGAGAGCAGTTTTGTGCTTTACATCAATAATTCTGAATTGGCACTTTTTTGGGATAATGCTCATGCTTTTTAGCACTTGCAGTCCAGCATAGTTTTATGGTTTAAACAAACATTTACTCGGTTTACTTCAGTCACAATTTCTGAAGCTTCTGGAATGAAAACATAAATTAACAAGTAAGACGAACATACCTCAGGTGGAACTTTGTATTCCCTGTTTGCTTCACTTTAGCACTCATTTAATTAAATTAACATCTTTACTGCAGAATGGAGAAATCATCCTCTCCTCTGATTCTGAATTACCAATGAGGCGTCGATCTTGCGTACAAACACACAAATCCTACTGGCACCAAGCAACAATATTCCCTATGCTGTCAGACGAACAGTGGTGAGTTTGGCCCTTTCATCTGAACTTCTGTGTGGCTTTTCCATTATAGGAATGCATTAAATGCCTATAGCTGGAAGTGAGCAGTGCACATCTGTTCCTTTTAATATGCAAAGCTATGTGGACATGAAGGAAGCCAATTCCTTTAAGCTCATAACTTTGCCCAGAGGAGATGAATTGCACCAAATGGAAGTGCAGCAAATGGTCACTGGAATGGATGAATTAAAAGGCTTACGGTTCATTTCAGAGGTGTGGAGGACATAGTATAAATCTCTGGCCATTACTTCATGTTTAGAGGGAAGGCTTTTTGTGATATAAGCCGTGTCAGAAATTGAGCTGATGAGATGAATAGTCAGCAGCAATCAGAGACAAAAACATAACTAATTAATACAGCGTTTAAAAACAGTCCGACAGTAATTTGAGCCTTAACTGTTTGATTAAAGTAGAAATTTTGATTAACTCTGTTGTACTGGGACCATTAAATTTAGATAAGTGAGTGGTATGTTATTACTGAGCAAGCTAACTTAGAAATAAAAATCTTTGTCTTTGTGATAGAGGAAATCCAATTCTGTAATGTCACAGAGCCAGTCACAGAGTTGCATTTTAAAAATGTTATTGTTAAAAGGTGGCTGATGAGACAGGTAAGCATCAGTCGACAGAATCCCAGACGATGGAGGTGAAGACCGACCTGACCAGGCGCAGCAGACAGAACCCGACTTGACCAGGTGCAGTTAGGCAGAATCAGATTTGACCATGAGTTGTAGGCAGAATCAGATTTGATCCAAAGCAGCCGACGTGTCTCCAGGGAGGGCAGAGCGAAACACAGAATCACCAGGGACCACCCAAATCAGGCGGAGCACACAAGCATCAGCAAGGCAAACCAGCGAGGGCAGAAAAGGTCCACAAAAACAGAATGCATAGTGACGAGAACACCGGAGGAGGGGGGGGGGAACACATGCGGGCAGCAGGACAAGACGAGACGTTCTGGTACTCGGAGCTTGACTGAGGCAGGTAAATATAGGCGGAGTGACAGGTGAGTTGAGTTGAGACCCATCAGTGGCAGCAGCAGGCGAAACTAAATAAGGTGAATACTGGCAGCGAAGTGACTGAGATATGTGGATGGAATGGAAATGTAAAGTCCAGAGAGTCCAAAACACAAAGGCAAAACTCAAATTATGACAAATTCAGTATATTGGTGTGTTATTTCATGTCATGTAGAGCTTAGTCCTCTATCATCAGTTAAAGCTAGTAGTCGCTTCACCTCTTGATCTCTTGATGGTTTGCAAAAAGACCCTAGTAAAACTAAAGAAATAAATATGAAAAGTTAATGTAAAAAAATCTAATTATAAGAATTCACACAAAGGTTTATTAAGCTTTGTTGCCTTAGAAAAATAAAGTTAAACCATATTGGTAGAGTGCTATTCAGGACAGAGACAACAGTAACTCCCAAACACTATAGAAGTCTTTTGATCTTTGTCATGTGGGCAGTGGTCTTTTTACCGTGGGTTTTCTGTTTATTTTGCACTTTATTTTTAATATGGATACTACTATCCTCTCCTTGTTTCACAATACATAGATATTTGTTACGCAAACATAAAAAGTAAATTTGTATATAATGAGGGCTTTTTCTAAGTGGAGAAAAACGTCTGCTTTACCACATGTTCTGCAGCAAGGTTTTTTCAAACCTTTTCAGCATTTGATCTATGAAATAAAAATAAAACTGCAAACAAACAAATTGACCAAGGGGTATTCAAAGGACATGGGCCTGTAACCGGTCTATTTTTATACCATGGTTATAAAAAGTTTATTTCAAAATCAGTAAGATTTTCCCTTGTAACATTCCAATGGTCAAAGGTCCCTGAACATATTTTGAATTGCAGAAAAGAAAGACACTTGGCCTAGATGTAAAACACTTTGATATTCTGATTACTTAAAGAAGAATGTTGACATAAACTACATTGCTAAAATCATATACAATTGATCAAAGGCAGGTGTTCCAATAACTTCCATGGCCACAGGTGTATAAAATCAAGCACTTAGGGCTGCAGATTGTTTGTACAAACATTTGTGAAAGTATGGGTCGCTCAGTGAACATCACTGTGGCTATGTGATAGGATGCCACCTGTGCAACAAGTACAGTCGGGATATTTCCTCACTCCTAAATATTCCAGTCAACTGCCAGTGGTATTATAACAAAGCATAAGGGACAGCAACTCGACCAGGAAGTGGTAGGTCACTTAAACCAATGGAGCGGGGGAAGCAGATACTGCAGATACTTCCTGCAGAGTTTGTAACTACAAATCTCCAAACTTTGTGGCCTTCTGATTAGCTGTAGAACAGTGCGTAGAGCGCTTTATGAAACGTGTTTCTATGGCTGACCAGCTGCAGCGAAGCCGTACATTTCCAAGTACAATGTAAATTGGATGCTGTGATGTAAAACACACCACCTCTGGACTCTAGAGCAGCAGTGAAAGTGTTTTCTGTGGAGAGATGAATCATGCTGCGCCATTTGGCAATCTGACTGAGTCTCAGTTTGGCAGCTGACAGAAGAACATTACTTGTCTGACTTGATAAAAAAACAGAAACTGTTACTTTGAGACCCAACAATCTGTTGTGCTTGGAAATGAAGTCTAGTAAGTGTGAGAAACTGCCATAAAACCTAAACTCTTTGACCATGATATTAACTTCTCCCTTCAGAGGGCACCACATACTGACTTTAGCAAGTACAGCAAACTTGTCTCTTGTTGACTTGCGCCTGGAAAAGGCATTTAACCCCAGGGTACCTACTGCTCTGTGTATTGGTGTGCAAATGTGTGGACGCAATCAAACAAAGTGTTAAACCTTTACAGTTAGAAGTTAAGTTCAGGATGTCATATCTGACTAATTACATGAAAAGCAAAGAATGGGAACCAACATTTGACACCACAACAACCGAAAATACTGTTTTGGGCCAAATGAGTCCATGTTTATTACCTGACTCCGCCAGATGGATTTGCTCCGCATACCTTCCGTTGAAGTAATTTTGGGAAGGGGCGAAAATACTGGTTAGCTGATTGGCCTATGTTGGTGACAGACGGGCCAAATAAACCAATCAGATCAACGAAGCATATGACGTACTCGTCAAACAGAGCGACGACGAAAACACAAGCCAAGCTACTCTTGCTGCTGCAGGTAAAGGCTCGTTAGCTCAGCAAAGAAATACTCTGTAATTCTGATAAAACTTGCTCGATAGCCACTCTAACGCAAGTTTCATCGGCTGAAGCCGCCATGTTCTTTAGACTGAACTCTCGCGCTTCTCGTTGCGTCACACCTCAACCCGCCTCAAAGCCAACGCTGATTGGACGTTCGTTTGGTGAATGGCTCCAAATTTTCTTTAACGGAAAGTAGCCAGACTGATCTGCGAGTGAAACCTTGAAAGCTCGCGAGATCAGGATGGTCTCACGAGGCTACCATGTTTAAGGCCTTTAGATCAAAATGGAGGACAGTGGGGAAATACAGATCAAATAAGAAATATGTAGAGTGGAAGAATCCTCTTAATAGGGATCACAAGACTACAATGCCATGAGATGACCATTGGACAAAACTTGATTGGGACTATTTTGTCCTGCGAAGGGATAGTAGCCCAAAGGACAACCCCAGAAGGCTGCCAGAATTCTGACTCTGAGGCCCACACAATGCTTTTTGGTTAAAACTGAAAAACTTTGTTGCAATTCTACTGTTTGTGCCACAAAGGTGCACGTTTTCTCTAACAGCAGCATGATTTGAAAACAAGTTTAAGAGTGGAATGGTTTTAAAACTTCTGCTCTCTGTCATCGTGAGCAAAGGAAAAACTGAATCTTCCTGTGCCTGGAAAACTTGGGGTCCATGTGTGCTATGACTACAGTTCATAGAAAAATAATGTGCACGCACACAGCATAATGGATGCCAACCATGTTTAAAAACCACAGCAGGTAATATAATTCAGTCCCCTGAAGCAACGGTTGAACCTCGTTGTCCGTCGTTCTACAAGTTTATTTAGTGGTGATGTCTTTTTAAGCAGTGAGTGTTTCAGTGATTTTCAGAGAAAATACCGCTTGCTACTGCTGTGGCAAGGAAATTACACTGTTTATATTGTTTCTACTAGTATGTTGAGCAGGTAGGTCACAATTAAAATGTTGTCATAAAGATGTCTATACTGAAACAAAAACAAACAAAAAAATGTATAGATTGTTGTCATGTACGCAAAGCATGAGCGGCCAGATCAGTCTTTGGATCCGAACCTGTTGTGCTAAAAGGACAAGCTTCACTAAATGGTACAGAAAAAAACTCCAACAAATTCTTAGCATCTGAGTTAAAAGGATCTCCAGTTGCATTCCCTTTAATCAAAGCTATACTGGTCGCTGCAGCTATTTATTAGTTCAATCATGAAGCGGTTCCAAGCAGTCAGTGTTAGCACAAGTAATTTAATAAAAGGTTGTTGGAGACCAGAGAATTGCTACTCCAAAACGCATGACTTAAATACGATGAACACACATTTTACTTTAGAGTTTAAAATAATGACCACTCTCACACGATTACCACAATATTCATCATTTCTGAAATAACTCAAGTGATTACAAGAGCATAAACAACTGTTTGGTTAAAATGGATGAAATCACCTAAATGCACCTGATTAATTCCTGGAAAACCAGCTGTTTGTGTTTCTGTAACGTTCCAACGGTGACCCTGAGAAGGAATTGGATCTGAAAATGAAATGCCCGACAGGCCTTCATTTTCTTGCAAACAGTAATGAAGTCCAGCTCGCTCAGACGACAACAAAGCAAAGAGTAAAATCTGAAAAAAAAGAGAAAAAATTTAGACATGAGCAGAATCACAAAACTCTTCTCCCTCAGTTGGTCTCTCTATAGTGCTGGTGTTCCTTTCAAGAGCTGGACTGTAATCAGCACCTGCATACGGATCCATATACATGCCCACAGCATGTAATTAACATATTTAAGCACAAACAGTGTCTGAAGCCTGCTGAGAGGAGTAGAACACCTCTCATGAATAGTAATTGCGAGCTCTATATATTAAATCAAAGAGCTTTGGCGAGCTCACAAATGAACCTGATTAGTTAACTCAAACCCTAGGCCTTCTAAATGGAGGTTTGCTTGGGATTTCATGCAGGGTGTGGTAGACCCCATGAGGTATATCGCACCTTTCGCTTCCTCATCTTCCACCTGACCATATGGTATGCTTTCTGAATGCCCTCCCACACCAGCATTATGCATAAATAACTGATCCTTCTGAAACTGTTTTAATCGACATTCCGCCCTCTGTTAAGCAACCTGTTTGTTGTTGGGGAATTTTTACTTCAGGATTATGAAAAGGTAACTTCAGGTAATAATGTCCATCTTTAAGCACAGTTGACTTTGCCATGATGTCCATGAACTGTTGGTCTTCTACGGACATTCCAGCATTCTCACTGAAGCTGCATGGGAGCTTTTATTCCTCACAGTGGAAACTTCACTAACACTACTGGGCGTCTTACTAGTGGCCTTGCTGAGTGGTGTAGCTGCAGTCACAGATAATGTTTCAAAAACCTCACCGATCGCTTGTTGCGCTGTATCTCAGACACTATCATCTGGCCCAATGTCACGGTCATTAGATGCTGCCTTTGATTCAAGGACAGATGCTGAACATAATTCGCCCCTCTGAGCATCAGAGTCACCGTTCATCCAAAACTCCTTAAAACTGATCAGGTTTCATACCAATCGCCCTGATCAGTTTCCTTTTCATTATCATTCAGCAGTCTTTGACCTGAAGATTGCAAGTCCCTACATTCCCCTAAATAATCATTAAATGTTATTATATGCTCATGTTTGATTATCCAGCATCATTTAGGGTATGAATGTCATTTCTTTTTCTTCTCAGATTACCAAGTTTTACTCTGCACTTTTAAAATAGAAAGAGTTCTCTTTCTATTTTAATTCCTTCATCCTGTTCCTCTGTGTTCAACACAAAATGTGTTTCATTACCTCAAACAATTATCCAACACAAACTTTTCACATTGCAGCTCAGCGTCTCAGATCACTCCTGCAAAGTGTCGCATTTACTCACAAACTTTGTGTGTCTTCTCCTTGTCCCTTCCGTGAAGTTTCACTCATCAAAAAACAATCTTCCAAGTCTTTCCGATTCCATGCAGGTTCAAAAATGACTTTTTTGACTTAAATGTCACAGCCTTCCAAGTTCCAAAACCTAAATCTTCCAAGAAATGCTGTTGGTGGTAACAGGTGGTTTGTTTCTTGAACACAGTTCTGACTTGATTGTTTAAAAAAATCTATTTATTTCCAACAAAAATATGGCCAAAATGATAACTAAAAATATCTTACAACATTGATAAAAACAAAAATTAATCTGATGTTACAACTTCTAAAAAACTATAAAGTAGTCAAAAATCATTTCACTCCCTCCCATCATCACACCGGACATTTTACAAAAAAAAAAAAAAAACATCCCCACTTCGCCCTACCGGGTGTTCTTAATTTCTTAAATTAATGGGAGGGGTCTAAAGATTACCAAAGTAATCTAAACTATTCTAAATATAAAATTATAGATTTTGATTTCAAACTAACAACTATATTCTGTCTAGAGAAAAAAAATATAACTTATGATTTACAAAAATTCAGTTAAAATGGTCAAAACATAATTATAGAAAAGGGAAAAAATGCAAATACGAATTAATACAAATTTGCCAGAAACAGTTGTGAACAGGGGTGGAAACTGATTTGCTCTAAATGCAGTAACAAAATAATCTGTTAGAGCAGAAGCACACTTTCCTCATCAGTTTGGCCTATCATATTCGTCGGCATCACTGCAAAATCCCTTGAAGAAAAGAAATATAAACTGATATACACTGTGAACATATATCCACTCAATTAAAAAAAAAAAAGACTCATGAGCTGGGAAAACAGACAACAGGCCAGAGTAAACAGCTGTGTACCTGGAAAGTCAACATTAAAAACAGTTTGAGCAAGTTTGAGTGTGACCTATATTTATAATATGAATGATAATTAGGTATTAACTTATCAGTAATTTCACACAGAATTGATGACACGGGCTTAGCCAAACTGATTACGGAATATCAGATTGTTAGGATTACTGGATACAGACTTTTCCTCAAATGTGGAAGAGTCAACAGGATACTGACTGGCTCCAATATAAGCACCTAGCATTTTCCAGCCACTCCTTAGCAGTGAAAAACTTCTTGTTCTTACCAGTCATTATTCTTTCAAGATATAATAGACGACAAAATAAGAGCCCACAAAAACACACTCCTCTGTGCAATCTGCGCCCTGTCCGTAAAAGCATTCAGCAATCCAGGCAGACATTCCAATATGCGCAGGGCCGTTTTTCATTTGCCAATTTCTATGATTGACACATCCATCAAACCGTCACTTACGTTTTCTTACATTCTCTTACACTATTACATGGATTATGCCAACAAAGGTAAGTCTAAATTCATGTTTTCAGCTTCATAAAATAAGACTCATTTGTCTTCGGCTGCTGGTTGAGTGAGTTTTGCACGTACTGTAGAGCGAGGATGCTTGTACCGTTGGAAAGACTGGAGTGTGGCCTTTCATTTGAAAGGTTCTGTGGGTGGAATTGTCATAGCTGCGTGTTTTTCTGGTTATGCTTCTTAGTGCCTTTGATTTTTTTTCTGTTTTTTGCCACTAGTGTCCTTTAGTAGGGCTGGACGATAATTCAATAACAATATATATCGATCGATAGACGTGTGGCGCGATAGGAAAAAAAAGGGTCGATAAAACTTCGATAGACAGTTTTCCTTCCTTCCTTTCAGCCTATCATATTAGTTGATTCTACAGTCACTACTTTCTCTCGACCAATCGTAATCGCGGACCCAGGAACGCCGTCACAAAGCGCCGCTCTCTCAAACCACAACACAGAGCACGTGAATATGTCGCAGCAAGGAGCGGCGGAGGAAACGGTCCCAAAATGGGGATTTAATAGTTCGCCAGTCTGACAGAAATAAACCGCAGTGATTTGTAAAACTTGCAAGGAACCGGTAAAAACAAAGTCTGGTAACGCAACCAACTTGTTTCATCACCCGCAGCAGCGCGAGCCGTTTTACTGGTCACTTTAGTTTATTCTTTGTCATTATTTAATAACATAACTCATGTCTCTTAAGTCATTTTTCTTTAAAAAAATTATGTTATGGTTAAAAAAGTTGGTTAAATAAAGATTTAATTGGAATTCTGTGTTTGTGTTCTTTATTAAAATTAAATAATTTAGCAATATCATAAAATGTCCAGGCAGAGCTGCACATAAAATATGGTTTTAAATATTTTCAATAATTATCGATATCGATCAGTATGCATTTTATTTTATCAATAAGCTTTTTTTCTATATCGTCCAGTCCTATCCTTTAGTTGACAGTGAGCTGACAGGAAATGGGTGTTTGGGGGGGGGGGGGCAGCAAAGGTCCACGGTTCAGGACTCAAAGCCTTAACGGCTGCACCAACACTTCGTCCATCGTTAACGTCTACTTATGAGTTCTTTTTTTTTTTTCATTTAGCTGCTTATTGTTGGAATTGGGTCTTAGTTCAGTTAGTAAATTCTTGCCCCATCATTTAGACCAGCCTCTTTCCGTTAAGTGACTATGCAGTATGTGTATATGAGTTAATGTTTAACGTGTTTGGATCGAGTAATATGTTTTGCGGAAGTGCTGCTGCCCTTTGCAGGGGCGTGCTTGGGTTATACCTGTTAAATGAAAAGGATGAAAACTGTTTTATAGTTGCAATAACAATCATAAATAAATCATACACGTAACACCAGCGGGAATGAAGAGACAAAGGTTGAGTTGGATGTCAAGCAGAGAGAAGTGATAAAAAACGGGTTTTAGAAAGGTGAGAATAACCTGTTAGAAAACTCAGTAGTATTTTTTTAACACAAGTAGCTGGATAAAATACTAAACAGAAATCTGAAATGTTCATAATCTAAGCTTCATTCAGATAATATGTAACTTGTGACTTAAAGCCTAATTATGCTGAAATGCACATTTATTCTTTGATACTGTATGTCATTCTCTTTTTGTGTTTTGCAGTCTAATTTTTAGCCAAAAACTGGTATCGACAATCCAGCACTGAGTCATTTGCATTAAAAGGCGCAATATATGCAACACTGAAATCAATAGTCTTTCCTATTTTCACAGTTCGGTTCTCATTTCATTTCATGTTAAGCCTAAATTACTCTGAGTGTATCAGAATACACATTTCTCACTGCTCATTTCTCCTATATAAGTCTATTTCTTTGCTTATGGAAGGAGATATAAATGGTCTTTTGTACAAATTGCTTATGACAGATGCTCAAAATGAAGTTTCCACCTCCTTTTCATGGTGCCACAGATTTTACGATGGGCTTTTGAAATGGCACAGAGACTGTCACAAGCAGATGCAGCATCCTGAATCAATCCTTGGGCGCAAACTGCGGTTCAAAATTAAAAGATTGTCAAGGGAACAGCTACTAAACGGTGTCTAGTAACCCTTCTCATGTGCCGATGCTTTGCAGCATACTGGAGACCAAATTAAGGACCAGTTTTCCCAATATTTGTCTATACTTATGAAAGAAACGGCAAGTGTTGCACAATTTACATAACCATCATACATGCAATACTCAAATTAGGAAGAGCTTCTCACAATATGCAATCTTAATTCTGAGTCCCACCTGCTGTCAACCAGTCAGATAACTAAATGCTTAGGTTCCAGTTTCCACCCAGCCAGCTTTTGCTGTAAGAGTCCTAGCTGTCATCTAAAAATGCGTGTGGGCTGGAAGCAGGTGTCGTTCTTGTGTTTTCTCACCTCAGCCTAACCGGTAAATATATCTGCCTCGATAAGCATGAGGTCCACCGGTGAGTCAACACTTAATTCAGGACGCCCCCTAAGAGGAATTACATGCAGGTTTGAATCGAGCCTGCACGCTCTTGTTGCACTTCCCTCTATGCCTGCAATCTATTTCTACACTGTCACCTCCAACACAACCTAATTAGTGGTCTTCCTTCCAAGTAGCCTGTTGTTAGTTTTTATATTAACTGTATTCTTATATCCTCTCGCTTGGATAAAATCGCCTGCCAATTGTACAGCCATGAACAAACAATTGTTTCCCAGCTGCAATGCATGGGCTGTTCAGTGCAGGGACTGACCTTGTACTCCAGAGGTGGAGGGACTGTTCGGCACAGAGGCTCTTTTTACAGCCGTTCTATAAGTAGACTATAATATGTGCAGTCTATGGTCATGTGTTATTAAAGCAGTTTGTTCTGAGCCATGTTAGAATACAAGTGTGCGATTTATTTTTCTCAAAACTTGTCCTGAACACTGGAATGATCTGCCGCCGCACACAAGGCAAGCATCCTCCCAGGCCTGTTTTAAATGTCTTTTAAAAAACACATATTTTCTCTCTGGTTTTTAGTACCTACTAGGGTGTTGGTTTTATGTTGTTTTATGTCAGTTTTATGTCTATCAATTATTAATTTTGAATTTTATTGGTTCTGTTGGTGTTATCTATAGTTTGCTTTTATCTGCGCATTACTTTGGCCCCTGTGTTTGTTTTTAAGTGCTTCCTGAATAAAGTTGGACTGGATTGGAAAATACAATATATTTACACTATGATAGTTCATCTATTGATCTCTGGTCACTCTGGGTGAGAAGGGGGTTAGGACAGCTTTTCATGCAGGATTAAGTGGAAGCTCTCGCTGGAAAAAATAAAACAAAGTTTGGTGCTACTCACTGACTTTGAGTTTCTGTTTGTTCAGAGTAGATTTGTCACGTTTAAAACACAAAATACGCTCAGATTACCATCTAATGTAAATGCCAACGATCAAACCAGGGCAACGGGTGGACAGCAATATTTTATGGCTGTTCACACAAAGATTAATCACGAAGAGATTACTGGGCTGTCACTTCCCCCCACTCCCACTCTCTGTTCTGTATTGATAATAATGTGCTGTTTAAAGACATAATGACAGTTTAAAGAACTGAAGCTTAAAGCACTTTTATTTCTTCTGTCCTGTGAAGGCACGTCACCTGCTTCTAGAAGAAATCTGTGGATGTCTCAATGCTCAGTTGCTGTAATGAAAACTCTTCCTTTCAAGCCATGCTGTAGTAATGAAGATGGCTAATGAGAGTGGAAGGCAAACAAGAGCACAGTTAATGAGCATCAGTGTGCCCACTCATTAAGGTTCTCCTTTATCGAACTGCTGCCCCACGTTTAAGAGTCAGCCTCTTCTTCCAACAGCAATTGGATCAATCATCTGAATGTGCTGTGACAAGTTGTCAAAAGAACAGTTTGGCTCTTTTATATGTTTTATTGATGAGCAATTTCCATACATTTAGAAGTAACAGACATTTACAGGGACAGTATAGAAAGTTACGGACTCTAATACAAAAATAAACATCTGCCAGCTCCAGATGGTCCAGAGATGACAAATAGAAATGATAGAAAAAGAAACATATATGACGCCTATAGCTTATGGCACAGAAGAAAACAAACGCATGTCTGTTTTAATAGATGTTGCTGTAAATCATGAAATGTCCACAGAAAATAAATAAATGAAAGTAGGTAGAGCATCTTTAAACTGACATAAAAAAAAGCTTACCTCCAGGTAACCTACAATTAACGCTGTAGGACAAGTGTTATGAGTAATGTCATACAGATATTTAAAAAAACAACCTTTGAAAAGAAACTAAAAAATTACAAATTATATTGGACAATATTGAATTATGTGTGGTATAAAAAGCCCCTAAATTTGCTTCTATGTAGCAAGAGTGTAAAAAACTTTCAAGATGCAGAGTTGAAACTAGCAAATAACTTTAAGGTGGATAAGTTGAAGCCTTGCATTAATAGAACATGTTCTGTTCCATCTCAGACCTCTTCCCCAGGGGCCATCCAAGATCTCAACTCCCAGATCTTCAGCCCAAACATCCCTTATAAGAAAGGTTGGACTTGGTAGAAGGAATAAGTCAACAAAATGTAGTGCTTGGAAGATGAATCTCTGGTACACAAGTCATAAAACATGATGTACAGACATAACCTAAACATTTGAAAGAGTCCGTTAGACGTAATAAGTTGTAAATAGTGAAAAAAATTCTCTTGGGGAGCGGAAACAGAGACTAGCTGAGCAAATGTTACACAATGACTGTCTATATATGTCCTTAACATGATGCCAGTGATCTCAAGAGCATATTTAACTTGTTTTTAGGTCCTACCAGCATCTGATCTAATGTGAAATATAGGAGGTTGAAACTCTGAGAATAAAATGATGGACAAAGAGGCCTTGCTAAGTGTAATGGATTTAAAAGCCTCAGCAAGAGGGCAATTAGGGGAATGTGTTGTAATACGACTAATGGTTCAATTCAATTCGATTTTATTTATAGTGCCAATTCACAACACATCATCTCAAAGCATTTTACAAAGTCAATTCAGTCAAATCATCCAGACAGATTAGTCAAAAAACTTTCTAAGAAGACCCAGCAGATTGTATTGAGTCATTGACTAGCAGCATTCACTCCTGAAAGAGCGTGTAGCCACAGTCGTCTGCAGCAACCCTCATACCCAGCATGCATCATGTAGCTGACACATGATTCTAAAAGGTCCAGAAGTTAGCGTCACATGTCAGATAATGATGTTGGAATATTGAGAGGCCAAAGGCTCCCTCCGCAGTGGGGTTTTGGAGATGAAATTTAATTATTTGTGTAGGTTTGTTGGCCCAAATAAAAACATTATTAGTGAGATAAATAGGCTCATTCTGAGAAAAGATAGACATTTGGGGGGCTAACATCATCTTAATAATATGAACAACAGTGAGTGTCAAGTGGAGGAGTTTCCACTTGTTAGAGTTCTAAGATTATCCACTAGGCTGATAATCACAGAAGTCAGTTTTTTTTTTTTTTTTTTTTAGATATTTTACCCTAAATACAAAGTAATCGGTATTAATTTTGAGTTTGAGGTGATCGTGAAAAGTAGAATTAAAACCATTGGACAAGGTCATAAAAACACTTTACCATCAACCCCCAGTTGATGGTAAAGCCAGAGAGAAAAGCAAAATCATCAATAATCCTAATCAGGGGGAAGTGTCTGCCAGTGTCAAGTTGATGTCATCAGCATTCCATCCATTGCTACAGGCTTTAGTCCCAATATTTATACCTGTAATGGGTGGACAGGCTCATGGCAATGACCAGAGGTTTGACAACAAGGGCAAATTACATTGCAGAGAGACAACATCCTTGCCTGATACCCCAGTACAGAGGAAAAGGGGGAGAGTTGTCTGCGTTGGTCGAGACGGATGATCAAGTGGAAGCATGATGTTCGACCTTCGCAATTGAAAAAGGTCATGATTTCCACATCACTTTGAAGATTGGTGATTATGGGTCCAAAAAGGTTTAGACAGACCAATCTCGACCCAAAAGGCTTGCTCACATATAAGACATGTGTGAATGGTCGTAGTTGCGGGGTGGACGTTGCTCTGGCCTTGCCAGCAGCACATTTTCTCTGTGCCTCTACAGTCCGTCAAAGGAGACGCAAACAGCATCTGTATCAAAACCCTGTCTGACATGTCCCAATAATTTACTGGGATCACATTCCCGGTCAAACAAGAATTGCCGCCTTTCACACAAGCAAATTAGTCCCAGTAAATTACCAAATCGGCTCTTTTCAAACTTCATGCACCAACGGTGGAATGGATATGCCTAATATCACCTGCAGGTGGCAGTGATGCAAGGGATATAACTTTAACTGATCAAGCAAACCTCTAAAGAAGAATTTCAGCCGGAAACCTACTATTGGCCCCAGTAAATTACTGGGTCAAACTGACCCGGTTAATCAGTTCTGGCTTCACACGCAACTCTGACCCAGTCAATAACCAGTAAATAACTCGGTAAGGTTGTAAGTGTGAAATGGGCTGTGGTGCCAAATCTCACAACAACAGCAAAGTTACGGCATCCTGCAGACATCAAACTCAATTTTATTTAATCAAACGTTTCAATTAAATCAATTCAAAAATACTTTATTAATTTCTGTGGGAAATTAAATGTTATAAATCATAATGCAGTTTTGAATTGTTGCAGATGCTGATTGCCGTGGGCAGGCGTTGCTGAGCGTCTGAGATGACAGCTCAATATAAGAAGGTTCTCTTGGTATACAATACATTTAACAATCGATGTGAGTTAGCAAAGAACATGTACTGGGAATGAATAAATAGTGTGAACCAATATGTCTTTTTACTATTGTTGCTAGCACTCTAGCAAAGAGCTAAGCTTAAAGGGCGCACAAATTTAACATTGTTCACATCTCTCTTAAAAGACAAAATAGACAGGTGTTTGCCAAATATTGTGATTTGGGAACAGATATGTTTTGGGAAGAGCAAGTCACCATATGGACCAATAGACATACAACAATATCAATAAGAGCTTTATAGAACTCAATTACAAAGCAATCTGCCCCACAGGACTTTTCATTGGGAAAGGAGCAAATTACTGTTTTAATTTGAGTGAAATATCAAAATAGCTCCACAACAGCTTTTTCAGAAAGAGCAGGAATACACAATAGAGCAAGAAAACTAATTTCAATATCAGAGGCTACAGACTGGCATGAGTACGGCTGTTTATAAAAGTTAAAGAAAATTTCGTTAATTAGTTTTGGGTCAGTTAAAAGCCATCCAGAAGAAGAAATTCTCTGTATTGCTCTCTCGGCCTGTACGCCCATCACCCTCATCGCCCAGCTCAAAATGTTTTAGTTTGTGAATGTAATTTCCAACTACAATGCCAAGTTCATGGTTATAGTCAAATTTCAATTTCAGAATGGATTCCAGCATGTCATCTGAATATGTAACAATGCAGGACCAATCTCAGTCAGGTGTTTCACCTTGGCCCTTTTACTGGTGTACTGGTACAAAATGATATGGTCTCTAATCACCGCTTTAAAATATTCCCTCCGAGTTGAATCTGATACCTGTTGTTAAGAAGGCAATCTGAAATTTTACTGGTGATATAGTCAGTGAATGGCTTTTCCTGAGAAAGAGAGGGGTTGGAGCTCCAATTGTAGAAATGCTGAGGAACACTGGAAATGATGGACATCAAAAGGGCGGTGTGGTCAGAAATAAGGATACTGTGATATAAATGGGTTTCTACCATTCAAATAAGACTAGAGTTAACCAAAAAGTAATTGATTCTAGAGAAACAGCCAGGAACATGGGGGTGGGAGGGATGAGTGAAGCCTATTAGAGGGAAGATGTGGCTGCCAAATTTCCACAAGATCTGGTGATATAATCAGATCATAATGAACAGGTATAGACTGCAGTGTAGGGGGGATTTTGAGAATCATCTATCTAAGCTGGGGTCCAAATATCAATTAAAATCCCCACCACTGATTAAACTATGATCTTTGTTGTCAGCTACAAGGTTGAAGACATTGTAGAAAAACTCAGTTATCAACGCTGGATGTATAAATATTTAAGAGAAGAAGGTGGTGATGCATTACCAAAGCCAATAACGGTCGACTTTAACTATAAATGGGATATTTTTGAAGATATGAATTGCTATCCCTCTTAAGAGCTTTTCCAAAACCAGAGCCATTCCAAGGTATGAAAGTAATGGAGCTGTTGCCTAACTACGGTACAGGCTGACACTGCATTGAAAAGAAAAAAAAAATCTACAAAAAAAAGCACATCAGAAGAGGAATCCTTCAGCACAATGAAAAACAATAACGTAAAAGACTAACAGAAAGAACGCCTCAACAGTACCAGAATGAAATGTGTGACACGTGGCACATGGATAAGGAAGCTGCTGGGTTACCGTTTGGTTCTTGTAAAATGGATTGATCAATATTTAACCCTTGGTAGTGAGCAATTTCAGTTTGACAGACTGAGAAATGTTCAGGACTGAATCAACAGCCGCTCAGGGCAGGGAGCATCCATGACTGGAATTCTGCCTTAAACAAACAGTAACCAATGTGTTGTGAATCTAACAGAGAAGGCTTCTCTACCTAAACATCCCAATGCAAACAAACCTTTTGGTTATGACTCCAAGCAGACTAAGTCAAAATGCATGAAGATGCCTGTGCAAATTTTGAGTTATCCAGCAAATGGGCTTAAATTAGAGGCAACCGGACTTTCAGTTCTTTCTGAAAATGTCTCGACACGTACCTAGGAGTCTTTGTCAGTTCTGGTGGTTTGCACTTGAGCAACATTCAGTTGGAGCGCTGCTGTTTTTAAGGACATGGAGGCCCATCCTCCTAAGCACATTCTAAGTCAGATCCAAATCAATGAGTCACCTACCACTGTCCTGGGTTGTTAGAAGCTATTGCTTGGTGTGAGTGAAGTACTTGGTCACCTGAATCATGATGAGATGCTGATGTAATCTCTCTGGAATGAGTTGGAGGATGTAAACACTGAGGAGTTGGAAGCTCAGTCCTCCTCCTCTATTTAGTGATGGCTTTTCTCTTTTGACCAAGATGGCCTCTGTCACCCCTCTTTCAAACCGTCTGTTCTCCCTGTCCAAAATCTGGACATCAATGTCGTCAAGAGTGCCATTTGTTCTTGAGATGCAAGTGGACTACTGAATCTTTCCCCGAGCTGCTGGCCCTCCTGTGCTGGGCCGTACGTTTATGTAGCTGTTGTTTAGTTTCTCCAGTGTAGGAGTCTGAGCCGTCCTCACTGCATTGGACCGCAGACACAACACCACTCAGCTGTGGTTTGGGTGTTCTGTCTTTGGGATGAACCAAATTTTGTCTGAGAGTGTTATTAGGTTTGAAATGCATGAACTTCAGAATCAATATGACAGACAAACTGTAATGCAATCCAAGTTGATGTGAATGGGAACAGCTGGAAATAACAATTGCTTTCCTTATTATTCTTTCCAGATGCACTGTGTCCATTTGGATGAGTCTCCCAATAATCCATTTGCGTGTTTCTGCGTGTATTGTTGTAACAGCTGCCTTAATATGACCTCCTGTGTTATATTTCTTAGCTTTAGTTAATAGGTATACATCTTAAAGCTATACAGTTTCCCTGGAGCCTTCTCGGTCAACAGACAAACTGAGCCTGGACCTGTGAGCAGAAATCATTCCTACCAGCTGCTAATCTGAACACGGGTTACAGGATTGAAAGAACATGATCTATTATGCTATTATTTTAAATAAGTCATATCTGTAAATGGTTTGGCTATCTTTTGAAAATGGGAAGCACATAATTTTCAACAATTTTGTGTCCTTTTGATGGGATTTTCATTGTAATTGAATGCCTGATACCAGCACTTTTTTTTTTTTTTAGCAAAATTACTTGGCCAGCTGAAATACTTTTGACCAGTAAAGAACCTTTCATGTGATTATAAATCTTTATTTTTTAGAATTTCTTGTTTTAGTTAAAGGTTAAATCTATTCAGATAAGTAGTAAGAAACTCTTCCAAGTAGACAAACTAAGCCTATATAGTAATCAAAGATAACAATTTCTGACTGGTTAATGTTTTTCCTACAACAATAGTAGCACTAACAGAAAACTCACAAACTTATTTCACCCAGCTATATCAGAGAAACCATCCCTCTATTTATTTTTATATATTTGTATATATATTTAACATGGAATACTCATAAAAAAAATAATTCAGAGTTCAAGTATTCCTAACATCACAGTTTGAATCTCAAGTTTTACCTTGACCTTGATCTGTCACTCAAAATATATGAACGGCAAGAAAAAACATATGGGATTATTTTGTGCTGAGAGTTAACAAACAGTGTATTCAGCAGAATGCTAATATTGCAGACTTTGTCCCTACAGTTCTTAATCTGAAAGGGCTCCATATTTCATAACACTGAAAGATAAATTTACCTGAGACCCGGTGCCTCTCTGTGACTGCGCATCTCTTTCTCAGCCTGCTCTGTTCTCTTTGTTTCCTTTGTATTTTTTTATAATAACTTTACTCCTTTCTTATAAAGACTTTATCGAACTACCTTTCACAGCACTGGGGATATTCAGTTGCACTAAGAAAGCAATGGTTTCATCTTCTTCCCCTCACTGATATTTCTGAACCTGCTGTCTGAACAAATAAACACAGACACAAACATAGACATCGGGTATTGAGCCAGGAGAAACAGCACATCTCTGGGTGAGCTGATACCAGCAATTTAGCTTTAGATCTCAGAATGCAGCAGAATAGCTTTTCCATCAAGATGGGAATTTCTGCAGGTCTTTGAAACAATCATTAAACTCATCTCATATTCTACCTTATCCGGTAATTCAAGTGGTTTTTTTTAAGACCACTTCTAAATCTGAAAACGGCAAATGCATATATCCCTAGCCAATCTAAAAGCAGTTGAGATTAAAGTCATGTTAGAAGTGTGAAAATACACCCATTTAAGTTTGGCTTGTTAGATTTAATTTCCTCGTACCACAGTCTCTCAACAAACTGTCGTGATTGAGTATTGTTTTTCTTTCTTTTTTCGTTTGTCCATCTGAATCAGCATCTGTGATTTTATGGTCAAGAGGTCGTCTCACATTTTATTTTTCTTCAGTTTTAATTTGTGATTCTTGTTTTTTTTTTTTCTGCAGTCTCTGGGAACTTCTGTGCTTTTGCAAGAGTTTTACATGCAGGAACATTTTACATAATTAATAGAACATTTTTTTTCATATCCTCCCCATCATCCGTGGGGGTAAAGTTGTTTTTGCAAAGCCACCTCCTCCGTTCGGCACGGCTATGGCCTACTGGTAGGGAGCTTGTCTTTCAGTCAAAGGATGGAGAATGTTTGAGCTTGTCTGTACAGATTTTCTTTTATATACCCTCTTCAGATGCATGACATACACAACAGTATGCCCTGTTCATAGTAGATGTCTCTCCAGAGAAAATATGCCTCTGATCAACAAATAGTGGCTGAAAAGCATAAAGTAAGGACATTTCTCACATAAAAATTTGCTATGCTGTTTGACTTAACCATTACTTATTAGATATTGCCAAAACTATTCAATCTGTGGTTTACATAAATCCATTGTTTGAACCCTGTCCTATTGTTGTTGAGCTGGAGTCAGCATCAGTAAGGGCCTTCATTTGGATTGGTGACCTCCTTGTGTCTTTACCGAGACCTCATCAGTTCATCCGGCTCTGAAGAATTGCATTTGTGGGGTTTCTACCACCTAAAGTTTCTTTGTCCCAAACCCCTCAGGCTCTCAAGAAATTTTTGAATTACTATCCAAGATTCCAACCTCTGCAGCAATAAACGTTTATGAGAGACCTCGCTTGTGCAGCTCTACACCCAGCCACAGGATGTATTTTTGCCTCAAGTCCGATTTGTGTGTAAATTGTGACTTTTTCAGCTATGATCCTAACCATTTATTTAGATTTAAATACCATTTTCGATAATTTTCCTTGTTTGTTTTACCTGTGCTACCATTTCATCTTCATGGAGTTCTACTAACCTGATTACAATACATCTGCACAAAATTCTTTGCTCAGGAGTGCATCAGGATGCTGTGGGGCTAAGCGGATTTCCCGCTATCATGTAGATTTTTTGTTGTTTCTGGTAATATCTGAACCTGCTATAGTCACTGCATTATAAATGGCTCAAGCAAAAGAAGTCCACTCACTCCTGCGCAGTTCATTTTGTACTAAACCAAAAAGAAGCGTACCGCTGATCTGATACTAAGCTTTGTAAAGTCTGACATTGGTATTCTTTATTTTCTCTTTCACATCCCATCTATCAGGCTGTACGGGTAAGCCTTCAAAGAATATGAAGCACAAAAATGACTCACATGAATCTCAGCTATATTGATGTCTGAACAATAGCGTAACTGAATCCGACCTGTTAATTAATCAGGTGACCGTCCTCTCCATGACCTGGCTACTTGTTTCTTCGACTAAAATGTGTTACTGATTTGATTTATGAGGACAGACATGCTTGGTTGGGTTTTGTTGTTTGTTTCCTTTCATCTCAATTAGCCAACATGCATGTCAATACCAGTTCTGAACAGAACCTTAGACATAGCTCTCAACTCTCACGCATTGACCGTGTGACACACGCATTTCATCAATTGCACACGCTCACACGCATTACTTTGAAAATCTCAATCTTACAATGAAAATCTCACTCTTGAAACGCAAGCGTACGGGCGCTTCGCGTCATGGCGGAACCAATTTGCGGTACAATGGTTTCCGCACGTCCAGTAGTAGAGGGAACACAGCTGCAAGGACCGCCGCCGCGCAAACAAGTTTCCCTCATCCAAAGTGAAACACTTGTACGGTCCGTGTTGTGTGCGAATTAAATGGTAAGTCGTCATGTGTTATTAGAAACTGTAACATGAAAGCAAAGTCCGTTTAAAATAGTGACCGTCTTGAATCAAACAACAGCACCCCCCCCCCCCCCCGTTGGACAGTGTTGAATCGAACAACAGCACCCCCCCCACCCCCCCCGTTGGACCGTCTTCAATCGACCAACAGCACCCCCCCCCCCCCCCCCCCCCCCGGACAACAATCTCACTCACAACAGTCGTCAAAAGTTGAGAGGTATGACCTTAGAGAACAGTCAGAATCTGTCAAAACTGGAATCAGCAGAAAATACTCTGAAGTTGTCCAGTCTGTGCATGTGTATTAAAGTTGGCGTCGGCAATTTTTCCGGAAGTTTCCCGAAGTCCCTTCTTCAATAACGCAAGACTGTCTTACCTTGCTCTTCCACTCCTCAAGGGATCGCGTGAAAAAAAAAAATTCCCAAATCCACTCTGGTCATATTTCTTTCTACTGAGGCCTTCCTCTTCTTCTCATAAACATGAACGAGGTCCACTTCTTGCAGCTCTCAACCATGTTCAAATTCTACGGCGAGAGCAGCGGAACTACAATGAACGGCTAGCCGCTAAGCTAACAACTAACCTAGCCACTAAGCTAACTGGATACATAAACACTAGAAGTGCGGAAACTCAGAAGGAACGAGCGCACACACTGGTGTTATGTGAGCGCATCAGAATGATTGGCATGTGGGACAACCGACAGATAAGGTGATACCCCCAGAACTTGCGGGACAGAGGGGGGTGAGTATATAAGGTCTATGGATGAGAGCAGGAACAAAACTCTGACAAATCCCTGCCCTTCGGACCGAACGGCAAAAATTTGTTAGTTTTTACTGGCCTGCAGCTCCCACAGAGAAGGATTTTTTTTTAACCTCCTTTTTGTGAATACATAATGTATTAACTACTTTCAGGATGGAAGGACGATTTCACCCAGTATAACAAAAAGTGTTTCTGAACAGGATTACCAATTATAGCTTTGATGGCTGTTTTAATCCTAAATGCAACTGTTTTTTTACTCTGAAAAGTTAAAATACGAGGTATACATGTTTGTGAAGTTTTAATGTGAATACAAATTAATTGACTAAGAATTTTCGATTCAGTTGTTTCAGTTCAACCTTGGCATTATTCAATAGCCACGGGGCGTAAATCCTCTCCTATTGTTTAGGGACAGCCTAATGTTTTGATATAACTTATATGGGCTCATCAATTTGCATTTGTGTGATATAGATGAATTAATAAACAGTGCAAAAAATTAAGATTATACTTTTCTTCTTTTTAGTTTTCAAAAACAGCACATTTACCTTGCACTATATTCAGCTGCATTGTTAGACTATAATTTTGCAGAGTGGACTGCAAACAGTGCAGCATTTAAAGGTTACTGCAGTCCAAACTGGAGGAACAAAAAGACCATGAAAAAAATATATTAAAGCTATAAAAGCTATAGAGGGATTTCTTTTTTAAATGCTTGGCTTTGATCACCAACACAATAGTTCTCAGAGGCTGTTTTTGTGCTCGTTGTGTTGATACATTTGAAGAGGACCCCTTAGGGTTGAAACAAACACACCCACATGAGAGTTCTGCAAGGCTCTTTGCAGGAAGCTGGCAGAGCTCAGGAGACAAACTCACAGCCCCGGTTCATTTCCGCGGTCACACGCAGTCGCTCTGTCTGGGTTCATTCAGTTTTCGCCTCATAATTAGTGTCGTTTTTGCTATGGTACAGAATGAACACGAAAGATAAAGAAGAGCTTTAGCTGCATGTAGGTGAAAACTTTTAAGCCTTTTTTTTCTAAATGTGCCCCAAATGTGCCCCATGAGACAGAAATTGTTTCCGTTTTACGTCATGCCGTTCGCAGTAGTTTTCTAATTAGCTTGACTTGGCATAGAAGTGGACCATGTACCTGTATTCATTTGTTCAGCAGTGACGACTATCTGTATATAGAGTTAATAAAAAACAAAACATTTTTCCTCTGCTCTGTGTTCAGAATCAGTTAAGTACAGTTTTGATACAATAGCCAACCTCAAGTAAGTCAGCATCAACTGTTTCCAAATAAGTACTGCAAATAAAAGTGTGAATTAAATGATTACTTGATTCTGCACAACGTTATGTCTCTGCTGTATTTCTTAGTCCAAACACTGGTTTCCCAAACTGTTGAATGAAAAATATTCAGGGAGATTGACACGTTATTTCGAAATAAAGTTTGCTTTAAAGTCTGTAAAGTAGTTACAAGTGTAAAAATGTATAGACCTCAATGGGTATTATGTTATTGTCAAATATTCTCTGGCTTCTGGTATGAATGTAAACATTTTAGGTTTTTTTGGTCACATGCTGAAATACAAAGAAATCTGGGACTTGTAAAAACAAATGTTTCAGAGTCAAGTTGTGTGTGTCTCTCCATTCAGAAAGCACATTTATCACGAGTAACAAGTACATACAGATACGTCTCCAAAACGTTAATTATTTTTTTCTTATTTTAGAAAATTAAACTCAGATATATAGATTCATTACACATATGGTCTTAAGCATTTACTTCTTGTAAATTTGATGATTACGGCTTACAGATAATGAAAAGCCCAAAATTCAGTGTTGGAAACTCACAGTGTCAACAGAAAAGGATATTTTAAATAGTCAATTCAGGCTTCTGAAAAGTATCTTGATTTTTTTTTTATGCAATAAATCAAATCAGTTAAGTTTTACTTATGTAGCAACAATTCACAACATCTCATCTCAAGGCACACTACAAAGTCAATTCTATCAAACCATACAACCAGATACTTGGTTGGGTCTTCTTTTGCATGAATTAATGCATCAATGCGGTGTGCTATGGAGGGGATCACCTTGTGGCTCTGCTGAAGTGTAAGAGAAACCCAGGTAGCATTGATAATGCTAGGATGATCTTCGCTGTGGGTTCTGATGTCTCTCTTCTTCCTTTTGACAATTCTACATAGTTTCTCTGCAGGGTTCAGGTCAGATGACTTTGCTTGCTAACCAAGCCCACTAACAGCATGTTCACAGAACCAGCTTTTGGCACCTTTTGCGGTGTGGGCAGGTAACTAGTCCTGCTGAAAATGAAATGAGCATCTCTCCATAAAGCTGGTCAGTAGAAGGAGGGCTTTAAAACTTCCAGGTAGATGTTTTTTTCCTATGGACTTAAATACTTTACACTGGACTTCAACAAATGTGGATTCTGTGCCTCTTCTCTCTTCTTCCTGTAGACTCTGAGACCTTGATTTCCATATGAAAACAAACTTTGCTTTATTGGAAAAGAGGACTTTGGAACACTGAGCAATAGTACAATTATTTTTCTCCTTAGCCCAGGGAAGACACTTTTGAGGTCTCCTGGTAAGGGGTTTCTTGACACAAGTAACACAACATTTGTAGCCTGCATGTAGACTTATATGTAGTGGCTGGATCCATTCTTGATTAATACAATCATGTAATACTGTCTAGAGATATCCTTTCTGTAGACTAGAGCATATGTTCCCTGGCACATGTAAGCTACCAGCTTCTCTAAATGCCAATCCTGAAATACTGTAACAAAAAAAAAAAAAAAATGATGCACTCACAGCATCATGGGTTAAAGATATTAAAAATGACAATTTCTTCTTGCTTCTTGAACTATTTCATTGCTTTTCATAAAAAAACATCTATTGAGTCTATAAAAACCTCTCACCAGCAGAAGCATGGTGACTTATACAGTTTTGTTTTTTAATAATTGTTTAGAAGCTTTGCTCACACTTTCAGCTTTGTCAAATTTAGTCACCTAAAAATAGTTACTTTAAAAGATGCAACATTTTCATGGTAATTATCTACATATGGACTTCTATCTATCTATCTATCTATCTATCTATCTATCTATCTATCTATCTATCTATCTATCTATCTATCTATCTATCTATCTATCTATATATGTATGTGTGTATATATATGTGTGTGTGTGTGTGTGTGTATATATCTCCCTCTATACACAATATATATAAGAGAAAAATGATGAGGCATAATTTCTTCTCTCAATCACTATTCGCCCTGCAAAGACAACATAATCACAAATCAGACTAACAGGCTGATTTTGATTGGTACCCTGTTGCTACAGTAAACGTGTTGCATGTGGTTAAGACTCTGGTGGAAAATTTTTCCCGTCTGGGAGCATAATTTGCCTTGTTTTTTAGATGATCATAAATAATCATACCATTTGTAGCACTCCTTAGATAAATTGCAGGTCAATCTTACAATATAAGATTTACTAAAAACATTTTTTTCCCATATCTGAATTTTCTGCATTATTTATGAACTTTAGGTCTACTGCTGCGTTTCTAGTGACGTTCCGCAGGGTTTTATTTTCATTTTTTTCTAGCATGCATTTCACCGCTGAATTTGTTAATCCCTCACTAGCCTGCGGGACTTTCTGACAGCTTGAGCAACACATTTTACTGCAGCACAGGAAATAAATTTCTGATGAGTGACAATTAGTCGAAATGTGTCTTCTACACTGATGTCTGAAACACACTGTGGCCTGAATAATCTGTGTAGCAGTCTAAGAATAGCCACAATCACCAATAATGAGTAGCCCAGACTGTCTGGAATGGGCTGTCATTATGAGCATGTTCAACAAGGCTGTGTATTGTTATAAATAATGTCAGCTGCAAGCATTAGTGGGCTCCCAAATGGTGTTTCCATAATTCATGGGTGGGTTTGCATTGTGTTTATCAGGAGTATGTGCTGATAACATTTATAGTTTATTGTTAATTGCCAATTTCCCCTGAAATGACTGGAAATGGTACATGAAATTAAAATGAAAGCTAGGCAGGAAAGCATTGTATTTGCTAAGACATCTAGTTTGTTTTAGTATCACTATGAAAAAGTTTGCAATCTCCATTTTGTTGTGTTTCTTGTGAAAACGGGTTAAAAGGGCAAACCAAATGCTGAACTGAAAGCAGAACCAATGTTTGAAAGAGTTTATCAATCCCCACGAAGAGCTTTCAAATGTAAAAGCGCAGCTCTACATGACAGGGATTAGCAGGAATAACGGCCGAAGTTGAGAAACAAATTTGTTGTGGGAGGGAAATAAGTGAACTAGACAGGTGTGCAAATGTGTTGTTAACATTATCCTGCTCTGATATAATTATAGTGCTATAAAGGTTACTATTGCATATCATGCTAGAAAAAATAATCTGTACATTGCATTCTATAGACACGTTTACCCTTTTTGAATGTTCTTAAGGATAGTTATGTGCTGGAACTATTTGATTTCAAGATGGAGAGTATATGATAAATAAAAGCAAATTATTCAATAGGCAGATAATAATAAAAATAAGCATAGGATTTACACTAATCATATTTGTTGAACTGTTTTGCCACTATGGGTTATTGTCTTGTAAACCGGTGCTCCTGGGAGGCTTCCGCTGATGATGAAACTGAAGTGGCAACACAGAGTGAAACACTACATGCTTTTAATCTAACACGATTCTGCTGGCTTCCGCATGCCACCTAGAATTTCATCAGACCTCCAGGTACATCATCTATCTGCATAAAATGAACAGCACACAGCTTCATATTTTTATATTACCATGTGTTTTTGGTTGCATGCAAACATACCTACACAGGAATCAAAAATTATTATATAGAAAAATATGAAGTTTCTTCTTAGGAATGCCTACAAAAAAAAACCTTTGGTTGGTATAATGACATGGGGGAATTTGTTCTTTTTGGGAGCTGTTTTTGTTTTATTTAGCAGAAGGTTTTATCCAAAGGAACTCACAAATAAAGTGCCTGTCAGATTGTTTATCTTTTTGTCTAAAAATGTGTTCTACGTCAGTTGAGATGAGGATAAATGAAGCACATTTTGTGACACATCAAGACCAATTATGTATATAAAGCAAGTGATTCATTTCTGACGTGCTTGTTACGTAGATCATTTGCAAATCAGGATGAAGGCAGTGACGTGCAGTGACGTTCACAAGTGATGAGGCACTGACTCCTCTGGAGTCAGATGGACAGACATATGAACCCAAACTAAATGCTAACATTTCAGTTTTAGTCTTAATTGAAACGTTTTGTTTTAAAAGCTTTTAATTATGCTTTGATCAATTCCATACTGTTCAACAATATCATTCTAAAAAATAATTAATGTAGTGTTGTTGTGACATTACACATGGTTTTAAGTTATTTAATGTTTAATAAATAACTGTCGGTCTGTTAGGTATTGTCCGGTGAATATCAGCCTGAACAGCTGATATTAGGACAATATTTGAAAGGGATGATTTGAGCACTGGCGTTCTTTTAACAGCAAACTCTGCATACATATAGAATAAAGGAGTGACAACTTCCTTTTCAAGTTCAAGAATTTAACGGAAATAAATGAACATCCAGAGAACATCACTATAGAATGCTGTTTATCTGAATTAACACTATATTTCAATCAACAAATCCTCTCTACTTGGCTAATGAAAATTAACTAAACTAAGTAAAATTAAGATAAAAAAGAAGCTAAGAAACTATGTCAGAATCAGAATAAGACATACTTTAATAATCCCAGAGGAAAATTACTTAAACGCACAAAAGAAACAAAAGGACACCTAAGATTGTTGAAAATCATCATCAGAATTCAGTGAATCTTGGTTCACTGCAGATCCGAGTTAGAGAACCAAAGTTCATCTTGAGCAACATAGAATGAGATCAAATTAGCTTGACTAATTTAGAACTAGGGACATTTGGGTTGGACATAACATTTGTTATGTCCAACCCATTCATAATGCAAATCTGAGTTATATAAAACATTAATCGAAGAAATAACATTTGCTCAGTAGAAATCCATAGCCTTTAATTTCAATTCAATTCAATTTTATTTATATAGCGCCAAATCATGAAACATGTCATCTCAAGGCACTTTACAAAGTCAAGTTCAATCATATTATACAGATTGGGTCAGATTATACAGATTGGTCAAAAATGTCCTATATAAGGAAACCAGTTGATTGCATCAAAGTCCCGACAAGCAGCAGTCACTCCTGGGGAACCGTAGAGCCACAGGGAGAGTCGTCTGCATTGTACATGGCTTTGCTGCAATCCCTCATACTGAGCAAGCATGAAGCGACAGTGGGAAGAAAAACCACCCATTAACGGGAAGGAAAAACCTCCGGCAGAACCGGGCTCAGTATGAACGGTCATCTGCCTCGACCGACTGGGGTTACAGAAGACAGAACAGAGACACAACAAGACAGACAAACAAGCACAGAAGCACACATTGATCTAGTAATCTGTTCTACATTAGATGGTAGTAGCGGGTGAGCCGTCTTCTCTGGATGATGTCACAGTTAACAGAACGCCAGACCAGGTGTACCTACTATGAAGAAAAAGAGAGAGAGCAAAAAGTTAAAAGCTGAAATGACGACAGTCATTTCAATGTAATACAATGCAAAACTGGAGAACAGTAGACTGAAGAACAGTAGAAATCAGTAGAGTGAGAAAATTAGACCCTGATGTCCTCCAGCAGCCTAGGCCTATCACAGCACAACTATAGAGATAGCTCAGGGTATGAGCCACTCTAACTATAAGCTTTGTCAAAAAGGAAAGTTTTAACATTAGTCTTAAAAATAGATAGGGTGTCTGCCTCACGGACCAAAACTGGGAGTTGGTTCCACAGGAGAGGAGCCTGATAGCTAAAGGATCTGCCTCCCATTCTACTTTTAGAGACTCTAGGAACCAGCAGCAGACCTGCAGTCTGAGAGCGAAGTGCTCTGTTAGGAATATACGGGGTAATCAGAGCTCTGATATATGGTGGAGCTTGATTATTAAGGGCTTTATACGTTAGAAGGAGAATTTTAAATTCTATTCTTGATTTAACAGGAAGCCAATGAAGGGAAGCTAAAATTGGAGAAATATGATCCCTCTTGTTGATTTTCATCAGAACTCTTGCCGCAGCATTTTGAATCCTTTAGGACACTTGATTTCTATTGATTTCTCTGGGAAATGATTATGACTCGAATTGGTAACCTAGGAAGCCAGAGGGCACTGTAAGGGGACGATCGACCGGAAATGATGTGTTGGGCTACTTCCTATGGCCATTGTTTACATTAGTTTGAGTTTAATCCTAACGTTACACAAACACCATTAAATCGGCATTAATCTTCCTTGTTAATTCTGTACTAACATTCGTAGTTCTATCGAACGATGGCGGAGCGAACACAGACAAGCATGTTTAAAACAGACTGTAGTTATGTTTTAATAGGGCATTAGCAGGGATCCTGGAGGCTAATAGCGCATTGCTAGCGGACATTCAGCACTAATTTAAAAAGACTTTCAAACTATATTTGGACGTAATGACTGAACTGGAAAACACAAACATTAATATCCCATCGGTGTATAAAAACCCTAATGGAAATAGTTTATAACTGTAAGTCACACCCAAAAACCTCAGCAAAGCCTTGTCTCAGGAATGCTAGCGGAAGCTAGCCTGTAAGCTCCAGATCTTTTTACTTGGTCAAATCTTAATACAAAAAAGTAAAACACATTAAAAATAAACTATTTGACTTTCCCTGCCTAACTCTGCCAAGTCTCAGTTCGGTTGACTTTTGGCCATCCGGTTGGAAGAAGTTGCTCCAAGGTGAAGCTTGTTGTCTGGTTGTGGCGACAGGGCAGCTGGGTTGAAAGCAGTTAGGGCTGGCTGGACTCTGAATCCCCGCCTGGGATCTAAAGGGTCCTTCCCGGATCTTAGGCTGTGGACAAGGGGACCTTCCTAGCGTAGCTGTGTTCGTTCTCTGGAGGCTGCGGCGCAGTCAGCTCAATCTGTCGCAGAAAAACGCTCCAAGCAGCCGCGCCTCAGCTTTCTTAGCCTCGATTCTGCCTGCATATGTGGCAATTCTCCGAACTCCGGTTGGATCCTCCACAGAGGAAGATGAGAGGCTCCCTATGCTGGTTGAAGCAGCGGGCGAAAAGGGACTGATTGTAGCGTGGCCAAGGGCTTTATACAGTTGCCCCCCTGCTGTGAGAACAGTTACTTGGGAGGGGTGACTGCAACAGCCCCTTAGATTTATTGTGGTCTTAGATCAGCCTCAGAGTCTGATCTTACATTATTTTCCTGTTGGCTGATTTCACAACAGTGTCAAATGAAACTTTTAGCTAAAAAAAATTACCTCAGCTCTGTTCTTTTATTTAAAATGGAAAATTGTGTGCGAGCTAAATATTTTTTGTATACAAAGTCCATAAAGGACGTTGCATTTATCAAGTCTTTTAAAATATCCAGGCTCTCCCTCACCTTCGTGTTGTGGACTGCTTTGCTGCTCAATCAGTGCCAAATCAATCTGTGAAGCTCCAAATGTTTCCTGTGATATCTGCCTCAAATGTGAGTACCATATGTTTTGGATCATAAGGCGCACTGTGAATTAACATGTCTGTGTGTCTTTGTCCACACATAAGGCACACCAGATTATAAGGTGCACTAAATATTCTTCCTAAGTGTGTAATATCACTCCGCCCCTTCACGCACACAGCTCTCTCCTGAGAGGGAGTGCTATCGGTCTCTGTCGGGAGGACAGAGAAGTTGGACTACACTGCCCTGTTTTTAACATAAGGCCAAAATAAACGTAACTTTTATACTGAATTAACTTACTAGGTTTATTGTTGTTGTAGGATTTACAACGGTAATCATATATATATAGGCATACTGGATTATAAGGTACACCATCAATTTTTGAGAAAATTTAAGGATTTTAAGTGCGCCTTATAGTCATAAAAATATGGTAGCTGATTTTTCATGTTTCCCGAGACTCCTTGGTAACTTTTAAATGTGACAATATCCTGCTTTAGTCCAGACATTCGCATTTTGAAAACGAAAAGCCATGAAAAGCAAAGCCTCCCTCTCCTTCCTCCTATTACCCATTGCTGCTATTGGGCTCTGCACTGCTGTTCCAAAATCTAGAAACTAACGTGGAGCCAAAGCATTGCATGACGATAAGCATCTAAACCAGTAAATATTTCCTCCTCCCTTAGTTTTATTCTGGATCAAAGTGCTCAAACAATTTAGCTACACAAATGTTATTCATAGCAGTATTTCTTCAAGCACTTGGCCTAATTTCAATATCTTAATAACACTGTTTTAATCAACAAGCAGTTTTAGCGAGGTTATCAGAACAGCATCACTTGAAAAAGTTCAACACAGCTTTTACAGAAATATTTTAACACCACTTGCTGATATATAAACAGTGATTAAGAACTAGGTCAGAAATTGTTTATGCTTTCACCAAAAAACATCTGCTGAAAGAGGTGCTTTATGCAAAATCAGAAAAAGAAACTATCTGCAGAGTTTAGTACTACCTTAAAGATAGAGATGGTTTAATGTCACAAACCCTACAGTAATGTTGTCGTATTCCTGGCTAGATACACCCTTGTTCTGCACCCTTGTCAGGGCTAGAATTAAAAAGGCAAGTTCATTAAAGCTGAACTGTGTATATATATATATATATATATATATATATATATATATATATATATATATATATATATATATATATATATGCATGGAATTGGGGGGGGGTGCATACAGCTCAATACTACTACAGTGATGCTGTTGCCACTCATCTCCTTCCATTATGCATGCTTATAGTGTGTGAACTTTCATAGAGGATTGCAGTGTCTTCACGAAGATGTTTAGCATTTGATTTTTAGTTATACTGATAAGCCACAGCCTACTGCAGATTTTATTTTATCCAATCATCTGTTGTTTATAAGAAATAATATTAATTCCTACAGGGACCTGACTTCTGCGTTGGAGAAAACATCCTTATCTTAGGTTTATGATCAAGCATTTCCCCAGGTTCTTTAACAAGCCATGTATCAAGGAGTGGTTATTAGGTCTATTCTAGTTTAGCTCTAATGCAGGTAACCTTTTTAAAATAGCATCATCATACTGCTTTAATTTGCATTCTTTTGTCTGATCCTTACCTCAACCCAAAAAGTGTGTAGAAGTGTTGCAAACACTTCTACACACAGTAAACGGGGATGCTAGTTGATTCAATCGTTTTGGAGTTTAAAGTTTTGCTTTTTTCATCCGCAAACAAATGGCATAGTATGACATGGCAATGGGGTATAGGTCAGCATTCTTGAAGGCCCCATTCCAACTGCAGGCAAATGTGGCCGAAATTGGATTTTTTGCAGGTCAAGTGACCAGAACCAGTGGTAATGATCAGATCTGGCCCAAATCTGATCTTTTTACGTCACATTTGAGCCACAAACAGTTTACACTGGAGTCAGATATAGGCAGTTGTATAAGTAATGGGAACAATCTCGCAAAAAATCAGGTTTGAGAAAAATCAGGATTGAGTTTTAAGACCTGCAGTGGGAATGCAGCCTTAGGGTGCATTCATTAGTATTTTGCCAAATGTATTTCATATTTGTGTTTCTGATTATGTATGTGTGTGTCATCAAGTTGGTGTTATGGCTGACCAAGAAGGTTTCAAATAGGCTTATGTAGTTGTCATATATCTCCTCTTGAGGTAAACACAACAGCACAGGTTTTCTGTTCCGGCCTGTCGTATAAAAATGCTTGATCGCCCACTGACACATAAAAATAAGTCGACTGTAATGTTTGCAGATGACACCACCTTTATGGGTCTGTTGTAACACATAACAGTACACTGAATATTTTAAATGTAGTTGCTCTGTCCCGGAGTCTGTCATGTAAAGTTAAAGTTGCTGAAGCTCTTTAATGAAAAGAGCTGCTGTGACACTGACATAATGACCTGCTGGTTGTCCCAGTCCATAACTGAATTCACTGTAGCAGGAACCATTTTTCAAGCTGAGCAGCAACTGTCACCACTGTCATTTTCCAAATGGAGTGTGCTAAGTGAACTTACCAGCTCACAGGTTTGTCTGGTGCTTTTACTGTCAATATTGCAAGGACTCTGACGCAGTACTGTCAAAGAAAAGCATGGTTACATTTTTTTAGGAATTCTTATTCATCTATTGGTAAATGAATAAAAGCATCCAGCTTTAAAAGACAAAGTATAGAGTGCAGCACTTCATATACTTGCTGTTTGGAGAGTTCTTTTGATTCAATGTGCTTTTAAATGAAGACTACAATATTACAACTTACTGTTGAGGGCTTTTCGCGTTGCCTTTCTGGGACAGAAGACTTTTGGTGAAACAGCGTAATCTATCATTTTTTTCCCAGGTCAAATATTCAGCTTTCAGTGCTCATTGTCATCCCCTTAAATGCAGATTAAACTATCTCAACTATTGGATCTGTTAGTGTTTAATGCATGTCATAGATTTTGCATTCAGCCCTTTGACCTTTCCTCTACATTCCCTGCGGGGTCAGCACTTGCTTTTCTCAAAATACGTCAAGAACTATTTGGTGGAAATTAACCAAGGCACACAGGGGAGGAATCCTATTGACTTTCATGACCTCAGCATCTTAGTGAATATAAATAATCTTTTGGTACTGAATCCTTTATTGCAATTTTCATGAGTTACATTTTAGCTAGCTTCAGTGGCATTTAGGTGTTAATTTGGTTTTATTAATGAGTGCTGAATTTTGATGGTTCTTTTTTTGGAGAAATGAAATTGTCCAAAATCTACATCAGTGTTGGAGTCAGTGCATGTGAAAATAGCCTTATTTTAAAATGTCCACAAAATGGTGTGGGATGACTTGCTTGGTAATGGTATGGTCAGAATTATTTAAAGAAAATACACATCAGGTCTAGTCTGTTGTTTCTATAGCACCTTTAAAACTGATTAAAGTGCTGCACAAGGTATGAAATCATCAGTAGTTTAAACAGTGAAATACACAGAAGAGTTGGATAGTAAAACATAAGTAACAACACAAATATGACAACACCCAAATTCTGCTCTCCTGGAAATAAAATTATAAAATGAAAAAAAGTTTTTAAAACTTGTTTTACTTTTTTTCTTTTTTTATTTCCACAGTCTGTGTGGCTCTAATGTAAAAAAGGTCGGTTGTTCCAGAGATAAGCAGCCCTCACTGAGACTGCTCTGTCACCTTTACATTTGAACCGCAATTTGGGAGTGTCTAACATCAAATGAGTAATGGGCCATAAAGCTTCAGCTGTGGAATAAGGGTGCAACAGTTCAGACGAATACGGTGGTGCCATACCGTCAGCACTCTTAAAAACAAGCAATAAAATCTGGAACTTGGTCTTGAAATAAACAGGAAGCCAATTAAAGGAGGCCAGTATAGGTTTGATGTGATCCTGGTGCTCAGCTCTTGTCAGATGCGAGCAGCAGCATTTTGTGTGGCTTGCAGCTACTGATCTCTATTAAATCTTCTCTTTCTCAGAACTAAAGGACACGGTATGTTCAGGTTTGGCCTCAACCAAGTAGCTCTGAGATAAGTCTTGTGCCTTAGCACCGTGTTCCAGATCCTAATTCTGGATGACAGAAAATAAGACAAGGCATCAGGTTGAATTTTTCTAACAAGAAACATGTTTAAACTTACAAAACTGGTTCAGTGATCTAAAAAAAAGCCTCAAAGCTGCAAGTTATCTGAAAGGTTTTTAACAATTTAGTGTTTGAAGTGTTATCTGAAGTGCATGGTTACTTATTTAATAACTATCAGCTGAATTCTGAAACAAAGCATGTGACAAGGTCCGTCCGTATTGCAAAAGCAATTTTTAACTTTTATGAAGGAGATATTTTAGTCTGAAGTAAAGTTCCATTTGTTGCTTTTTTTTTCCTGTTGTTGGATGACTAAGAATTGCTTTTAATTTAGCACTTTTTTTGTTCATGTTTTTTGTGTTAAGTTGTTTTTTAGTTTTTTTTGTGACTTTTGCCAGCATAATTACATAATTTTTTAGCTTTTATTTGGCAGGCTTTAAATGTAGGTGAGGACTTGAAGTCTGAATGCCATTTTCCCCTTTACTCTTTGTCCTTAACTCTACATTTCTAAGGAATAGGCTTTGAATAATAATAATAATAATAATAATAATAATAAAGGAAATGGCCTTGTAGCCTCTAAAAATAGAGGGTTTCCAGGGGCAATGCCCTGGAATGTTGTAATGAATTTTCCAGTTAACATATTTTAATGAAAAATGTCCACTTTAATGTGTCTTTTCAAAGGCCCCAATATGTAAAATTGTCCCTAGGTTGTAAGTTGAGCTGCAAAGTTTGAAAGAAGGATATTAGACCAAGAGACAAACACAGAGCAAGTAATCAAAAATACCTTTAAAACCAGGTAGGGTATGCAAAAACTGATGAAAAGTTCAAAACTACTGATTCCACTGGGTCGTTGATGAAGGGATAACACAGTCTGACACTTAGGCTTGCTTTTGCCGACCTCTTTTACTTTCCATCATCAAACACTATCATTGGGATTTAGATCAGGGGATCATGTAGGGAAGTGTAAACGGTGGACGTTTTTCTCTTGAATTTTGAGTCATTTACCAAATGGGTATCATGCACTGCAGCATTTGTCCTGCTGACAACCCCAGTCATCATGCCTCAGTCAGCATGCTCGCTGCAGCATCTTCTCGTACCCATCCACAGTTTGTGAACCCTGCACAACCTAATGTTCTTTTATTCCAGTGAAGGAAAAAGCCCCCAGATAACGATGGTGCCTCTTCTCACTGCCTTGTATAGAAAACATCTCAAGCTGAACTTTATTTTTATTCCAGTAACATTGGAAGTCATTGGGACTTTCAATATGCATTTTCTTTTTCTTCTCAGATAACCTAACCTTTTTCCACTTTTTAGTGCCCTCTGTTTATTGTTCCCCTTGCAAAGTCCAAACATAAGAGTTTGCGGTGTAGGAGGAGATGGAGCCTTTCTTTTTTGTTGGAGTATTTCTCTCACATATGCCCAATTACTATTTTGAGCTGTAGCCAACATCAGTAAGGGCCTTCAATTGGGTTGGAGATCTGCGCCTTCATTAACGGTCCATTGGATCCCCGTGCATAGGACAGACTATTTTTTTATCTGGATCTACCACTTTACTTTTATGTCTCATAACCCTTAGGGTAGTTTAAGTATTTTCAGAGAGGGTCTGTGTTCAACCTTGGCAGCGATGGACCATTATGAGAGGCCTTGCTTGTGCCTCTCAACAATTCTGCCAAGTTTACCAGCCTCAGGGTCAAAATAGTAATAGCCATAAGTAAAAATAATAAAAAGAAAAAAAAAATAACTCCATTGTTGTGGTTCTTAGTCTGTTGGATCAGCAAAGCAATTGTGGGCATTTGTAGGCTTGGAGATTCTGTTTGTAAAATACAATGAAAATATAGCAAGAAGGTTTACTTTAAAAGCATTTGTAAAAATTATATATATATATAAATATAAAAATTACATTTTCTCACCAAAAATGTTTTCTTTCATAGGAGATGTGCAAAAAAGGCACCACACATTTCTATGTTGGTGATAACAGAGTACTAATGAACATAAACAACAAACCACAAATTCATTCTCTGCTGCTTCACATATTACTTTAGAAAATCATGCTAGTCTACAATGGTTGCCTGTGGTGTTGGAGAAATACTTTCAAATATAACATCCAATCAAAGACAATGTTAACCACTTATCAGAAAATGTTCATTCATCCTTATTGCTCCAAATGATGGATCTATTGCCGATATGTTTATATTTAATTGTCTATCTAAAGTTTTAATTTACAGCAATGCATTCGGCACATTACACATACATAGAACATGTAAGAGAACAGAAAAGGCTATGAACCTTCAAATAAAATTCAAATTGTGAATCCGTTGTCAGTTTGAGCCAGAGAAATAGCTTGGACTCATCTTTAATTCATAGAAGCATTTACACAGCTGTGCCGGGGCAATCTTCATCTTGCACCCTGCTAAAAGCAGATTCCCTTAAGGGTCAACATTTCCTTGGGGTAACAGCTGGACATAAGCCTCCCATCGCATGTGTTCCTTAGTTCTCATTCCTGTTCTCATAATTCCCCTCCTTCTCTCTGAAGAGCTACACACTCTCAAAGTTTGAAGGAATATAGATTTTATCAGCACAAGAACCTTGAAATAAGAAGGCTGAAAGTCATTCCTCCTTAAACAAGAATAGTGAAATTTCTTTTAAAATGTGCGCTCATTATAGCAATTTTTGATTCTATAAACTAAAGCTATCGGTTTGATAAGAAAATTCAATTTGTTTCATTGATTCTCGAGATGGAGAGATGACCTGTCATTTTTTGTCATCAACCTAAATAATTTATGGACCAAAAACTGCAGAGGGTCTGAAGGCGTTTTCGGTAATGTTGTTGACGGCGTACAAATATTATCTCCACCTACAGCTACACTGCTGCTGCTGCTCCTGCTGCGCACTGTAATTCAGCAAATTCCTGCTAGTGGATAAGCTATGGCATGACGGTGGGGTAAAGTTATTTTTTTGGCACAAGAGGGGAAGAGGAGTAAAGGAAAAGCATTAATTTTATTTTATTTTTTTTCGTTTTGCTTTGTTTTTAGTGCTGTAGATCTTTCAAAGAGTGCACCATCAATTAATTTGTTTCTGCATCACCTTTTACTGTGAAGCCCATACTCTCGTTTATTAGAGTTGATTGCCTTTCAAGCACATTTTACCATCTGGTTAATAATTTAAAGATGGATGCGTATTGTCACGAGTAGGTGCACAGAATCAAAGGGGGAATATTCTGATAAAACACACAGTAATCACAGCCGGGGATTTCTTTGCAAACTTCTTATTTAACTTGTTTTCAAGGGCTATTGTTTGAAAAGCCTTTTCTGTCTTTTGGCACTCTAGAGTTTTACATTCAAGCATTCTTTTTGTTTGCTTATGTTGATGTGGGAATAAACTATAATACCAGTTTATCAAAGCTGTTCGTGTTTTGTTTTTCAATGACTGTATTTGGTCTTGAAGGACCAGGAGTCTCAGGATAGTTTGGCAAACTGTGCAGAAACTGGTGGATTTGTTTATGTTCTGGTGTTTTTCTCTGAGTTATACATGTGGACTGCCTGAGAGTTAAAAATGTTGTGCTCCATATACACATTTTTTGTCTTAATTATCTTGTACGTGCTCTGCAATAGCAAAGCAAAACTCACTTTTTAGGTGTTTTCTTCACAGCTAATTTTGCAGGACGGGGGGTGTGGGGCAAATGTAAAAAACCCTACTAATTTTTACTAATCCCCAGTTCATTCTCATTACTTCATTTAGTCTAAAACAAACAAAATAACTCCAACTCAGTCTTACAGTCAGTCTGTGGTGATGAAAGTGGCCTTCGGACGTACATTGTCACTGAGTTTTGTTTTAAAAGTACCCAAATCAGCCAGCAGAAGTGACTCGCAGCCCATGAGTGTCAAGTTTTGGGTGTGAACGTGAAATTAGCCAACACAGAGTACGTTAACAAAGGTTTATTGAAAATGTTTAATACTGACAGACCAGCAGTTGCAGGTAGAACCAGACTTGACCAGAAGCAGGCTAAGTACACAAGGACTACAACACAAGTGAGGTGATGAGACGATCTGGCAGTGAGTGGGTGAGTGAGGCAGGCATATCACAGCTGGGGAACAGGTGAGCAGGGTAGGAGCTGATTAGTGGCAGCAGGTGGAGCCAGTCTGGGCTTATGGCTGGTGACTAAGGAGTGGACTGAGCTAATAGTTCAGAAAGTCCACAGAGTCATTTTTTGACTGTTTTTGCCCCCTGCAAACTCCCGAATGAATATCCAGTCTGTAATTGTATTCCTGTTGGTTTAGCATCCAGATTTAAAGTTAAATTACCAGGGGACTCAATGCTAGACTGTTGCCTAGTTTAAGCCAGAATGCCACATAAAAGAATAAAATCATCTGCATTTACCAGTACTCTCACACAGTGTGTTTCAATTATAGATGTGCACAAAACTATGTTCTGAAGAAACACAATTTTGCATATGTTGTTTCCAGAAGAAATGCAATTAAAATCCCACATGAATAAGTTTGTCATATGATAACTAATTATAAAACATGATATCAACAAATGTAAACACTTAAATCAGATATTCATATTTCAGCCATGTCAGTAGCGCTCATCAGCCATCAGAGGAGACATCTTACTGAGGCATTGGAGCAACAAGCCCCTCATACTTGGGAGAGGCTAAATATGTGGCATTTTTGGGAAGTTACAGAAGAGGCATGGATTCAGCAGTTCCTCTCATCTTCATCTTTTGCTGCAGTTGTAACACCCAGCTGTTGACTCGTGTGATGTGAAAAAACTGTTTCCACTGCAGCTTTGCAAAATAAACCAATTGCAATACGGCTGAGAAACCATATCATCCTAGCGCAGAAACATTTTATTGAAAAATGTGTTGTTGGAATGGAAAATGATGTTTCCATTCAGCAAATGTATTTTCATAATTACAATTTGTACAATTTGATAATGGGTGTGGATGTAGCTACTAACTGCTAGGGCCCTTAATGAGAAAATAAGGCTGTGAGCTGCTATTGTAGTACAATCAGACGAATCCTACAATTTTACAGAAGGTGTGATGCGGAGGTAAGCTTAAATACATTTTAGCTGTGGCCATCTAATGTCACACCCTCGCCGTTCCTTTTTCTTGATTGCAGTGGGGATATTTCTACTAGACTTTGAAATTCCCTTCTGTGATACATTAAATGTGATCATGTTGCAAGGATGATATCTGCAAAAGGGTGAGAAAAAGGTTTAGCTGCTGTAAAAGCACAGGCACATCCAGGACACTCTAATAAGCTAATCATATGCCCATACTGACCAATTTGGGAAGAAGGACTTTTGCTGAGAGGTGATCAAAACCCAGATGGTCACTCAGCCATAAAAATTCCTCATGGAGATGCGACAAAGTGTAAGAAGAGCAACCAGGCCTCCACCAATGTGGGCTTTTTTGCAGAGTTGCCAGACAGAAGCCTTTCCTCACAGAAAAACACTCAATGAAAGCACCTGAAAAATATACCTCTGAAGGAATCCAGGCACTGCTCCTCTGCCCAATACTGCAAAGCATAGTGGTCCCTGTCGGGGTATTTTTTTTTTCCAGAAGCAGTGCTGGACAAGAATGGTTAAGCTTAAGTGGAAAAACAGAAAAAATAAAGTACTAGAATATTATTTATGAGGACCTGCTTCATTGTGTGGTGGACCAGAGAACAGGACGTGGTTCGACCTTCTAACACAATGAAAGCACAATGCAAAATCAACACTAAAGTGTCAAGCAAGTAGTCAATTTCTTCAGTCCTGCCAATGACCATTAATTATTTAATTTAGATGTGCTGAAGCAGAGACATCTAAAAGTTGCAGCACAACTGGCTTCGAGGAATTTAACACCTGTGCTCTAGACGGACCTGGGTTAGAGGCCAGCGTAAAAGCAATTGACCAGAAAAAAGCTGTTCACCGACCATCCCCATCACACCCCATAAAATCAAGACAAATTTTTCAGTTTAGCACCAAGTAGAGGATCTGTTACTTCCATTGACTTATCTTTTTTTTCTTTTTAAAGGAGTAATGTTTTTTTTGTAAAGGTGCATTGCCACGTTATATGACTTTTTAAAGTCATATAACGTGGCTATGCACTTAAAGTGTCAGTAGCTTACTCTGGTTGCATATAAAATTTTTACGAAGGATAGTGTCCTGAATTTAGTTATTTTGGCATTTTGCACTTTGTTTTTGCTCAATTTGTTTTTAGTAATTAAAGCATTTCATGTTTATTTTTAATAACAGAGGAAGGATAACACTGCACATGCGCAGCAGGGGTTAAAAGAAGGAAGCGGCTAATGGCTGTTAGCATCTCCCAGCGAAACAATGCTTAGTGGTCCAAGATCCAGTGATCAAAAAAACAAGAAGAAAAAACACAAACATAAAATGAGATTCCAAGAGGGAAAAGACTGGAATGTCGCTGGGAATACAGTTTAAACGTTGGTGTTCACTGAAGTGGACACTAAACCTGCCGAGGCTCAGATGTGGCCACAGAGTTGATTGATGTGAGTAAATATGATATGAGGCTTTTACAGTTGTTGTAGATTGGTTTATTTAATCAATAACGGTTGGTCTTGGATCACACGCAGCTGCCGCTTTACTGCAAGGCTTTTCAGAGGCTCGGGATTATTTGATACTGTTTTATTAATTAAGCAAACCGGCTTTATGATACTGCTGGTAGATGGTGCCACATCTGTTTATATTTGGTCATCTCGCCCGGCGCTAGGCTATGTATATCCTCAAAACATCATGATGGAGGCTTGGTGTATATAACTTTAACATTATTATTTTTGGTCTTTTTTTTAATAAGCATATAACGTGGCTATGTACCTTTAAAATTAATGTGGAGATTAAGCTTTTTTTTATTATAATTTCCAAAGCCACTATATGTTGTATGGCATCCTTCACATACTGATAAATACTGGGCCAAGCAGTAGAAGATATCACTCATTTGGGTCACTTTGTTTTGACTTTTGATACATCATCATCTACAATCTGGAGAAGACGAGGAGGCTGGAGGATTCTATCCTAAACTAGACAGTAAACATATATTTTATCCAAAGTGTGCTTTCAGCATACTTTAAACATCTAGTTATTTCAGGCACCTGAAATTCACACACTTTCCTGCAAAGAACAATCTGAAATAATCCCAAATGGATTACCATTGTTGCATTTTAACGATATTCCCATGACTATCTTCTATGTTTACTCTCTTCTTTCACCTCAAAAACCTCCTTTGGCCTGGCTTAGTGTGATCTCTGATTGCTGCTGTTTCACCATAAATCCCCTGCCTGAGCTATTTTTTTCTGTCTTTCATCATGCTGCAAAAGTTTACACAATCAATATCTTACAAGCACCAGAAGGGAGAAAAGTTTAGAACGTTTGTGACATCCTTTCTTTAGGACATATGAGGTTTTTGATGAGATATTGATGTTGTTTTATTTATTCCTTGGGAATTTCCTGAACACATAATGATGGTGTTTTACACATGATTATAATGACCATTTGTATATTTTCCTCAGTAGGTCTATGATACACTGCTTCTCAGCACGTAGAGTCCTGAAGGTTATACACAGCACATCTGACTAATGGTCCGGCTCTCTCTACATGCCCATGCTAATCACTTCTCTGATTGATTGTGCTGCTCCGTAGCACTAATGGCATCATTAGCTGGAACTGTTGTGGCAGTCTTGGCTTTGAGCTCTCTATTCCCTCGTCGAGATTTTCTTCATCCTTTCCTTTATAATTTGGAACATAGATTGGAACAGGCTCATTTTCATTCTAATCGAGTTTGATTCTCAGTAAAATGAAACATAAACTATGGAACAGCAGAGGCTTTTCATTAGCCCCTTTGTGGCAACACCCTTTTCTGTGGGCCAAAATGAAGCTCACTTTCTTTTTTTTTTTTTAAGTTTATTAGTTAGGGACAGACACACATCGACATAGACAAACTGAACTAAACAGCAGTCCCATGTTTGTGTCATAGTTCAATAGCAACAGCTAATTCGCAGCACTTGTCTCCTTTTGGATGTAAACCACAGAAAAAAATCCTGTAATTTAATGTATGGCATGTATGTATGGCTAAATAGAAACTTAACTCCCATTGGGCTCAGTGTATTCTGTTCTCAGGAAAGGCTGAAAATTGCCTCTGTACCAACCTTCATACAACACAGCTGCACTTTAGTAAAAAGGTGCTTTTGACTTTTTTGCCACTTTCTTTTTCTTTTTTCTTTTTTTACAGAATTTTTTTTTGGGAGGGGAGAAGCTGTAAACAAACAAATAGTGTAAATAAAATCTAGATTAAATATTATTGATAGTAAGTCTGACTGTTTTAAATGTTAAAAAAATCCACTTACTCTTGTACTAAAAAAAAAGCATCATTGTAGTTCTGATTCATAGTTTACTAATATTAGACAACTTAATTGTTTTTGCCAGCCAGAGTATTAGACTTTTTTTCTATTAGAAACTATGACGTCTACAATACTAAGAGCTAGGTGTGTCAAAATAATAAATTTTCAATATAACCAATACTGAAAGAAATATGGAAGTTACTCATTTATTCCATAAACTTACCAATTTCCATATTTCTCAGTTGGCACAGGACTTTGTATAGCAGCAGTGCAGGCACATAGAAATATAGTCCTTTCCATCCCCTGCAGAAGCTACCTGTTGGCTCTTGAAAGTTTATTTTGGAGATATTTTACCTTTTAAAGGAGATAAACAGGAAAAGCTAAAGGATATCAGTTTGCCCTGTTGCTACCCGTGGAAATATATTGCAGCTACAAAACCAATTAAATCTAAACTTAATCATCTCAAACACAGATTCTCTGATGTTTATGAGGAATTCAGAAAGGCCAGTTAAGCTTTATTTTCTATGACTACATATTAAGACAGATGGTATCATCTGGTATGGGACAACCAAACCTACAAAGGTACAAAATGATTACCAGTATCCAAATGTTCTTCAAACAATGGCTGTATGTTTCTGAAGATCTAGAATGAAGGTGAAATTAGTCATAACCCCTGAAAAATAAAATAAAAATGATAAAAACGTACAAGAAATAGATAAGCTGAACAGGGCTGCTGCTTAGACTGAGGAGTCGTGACGCGTTTGTGTCCTAGAGGTTCTGGGTCCGACTCCCACAGACTGCCCCTCTGGGTCCCTGAGCAAAGACCCCCAGCCCGACATTGCTCCATGGGCGCTGCACAGTGGCAGCCCACTGCTGCGTAAGGGATGGGCTGAATTCAGACGATGGATTTCATTGATAAAAAAGAAATAAAGATTAGTATTATTATTATAGATTAGATTATTGCACTTCAGACCTATGAAAAAGCAACACCTTTCATTCAAGAATGGGGGCTTAATGGAAAGTATGTTTAATACCAGTTGAAAGGTAATCTTTTTCAACAGGTACTTTTAATCTGACAAACAAGCCTCCTAGAAATGCATATTGTAATTTAATGACTGTATTTGCATGGACCATATCGTTGTTTACACCATTAAGACATCTTTTCTAATGGCTTGTTCATCTTAATCCAACATACTTCTGTCAAGGATAATGACACTGCTTTCCGACTCAGGAAAATGACAGTATTCTTTCATTTTAAACTACAAGGCAGGTCTACTGCATACTGGTTTTGCAGTAATTAAGACAGTAAGAAGTATCCTGAACTATGAAATAGAGACAGAGATAATTAAAAAACTTGTTTTTCAGAACCCTATGCCTTAGAAATGTCCACAGTATTAGAAATGCTACTATGTATTTTTTTTTTTTTTATTCTTGGTTTTGGTATCTGGTTTGTTACTATAGTATCTTAACAACCATATTAATAGCCTAGTAAATACAAACTTAACCTTAAAAAATTCCAGAAAATTGGGCAGCTGAATGGTGAGAATTATGAAACAATAGACTGCTAACAAGACTGCTAAAACAATTAAAATAAGCAACGTCCGTACTAGGCAACATGATTCTGCACAATACAAAAAAAAAAAAAAAAAAAAAAACTGTACTGTGTCAACATCTAGCCAATAAATAATTACCTATTTGTGATAGAGATAGTTCAAAAGCTTGCCTCTGGCTTTGAATTGTGGTTATTCTCTTCCAATGTGATGTGTATAATACCCAAACAACAGGAAACCACCAAATCTGTAAATCAAAACAAAATGCCAGCGATTACTAGGAATGATTTTGACAAGAAATAGATTTTGATTTGAACACTGAACTTATTTCTTTCACTTTTCATTTACTGAGATCAGGCGTTTCCCTTGGTGTGTGAAAAAAAAAAAACAATCACTTTTTTCAGTTGTGAAATAACAATTGCAAACAATTAAATCCATTTATGTAGTTGCCTGTCAGAACACCTCAGAAGACAGGATTTGAGGCTGTAAAGACTGTTTTCTAAAAACAGGATGGCACCAGAACATCATAAAGGATGGACTAAAATGCATATTTGTAAAACAATTCTGCCTTTTTTAAAGGAGCAATAGGGAATATTTCACCACTAGGTGGTGCTTGATTACTGTGTAGACCAAAACAAGGTGTGCGACAAGCCGCGTCTCTATTTACCTCCACTCCAGCTGCCCTCCCTACTCCCTCCTTTCCCTTCTCTCGCATCGCACATTTATTAAGGATAAAAACACAGCAAAACAGCATCACCTTTCAGAGGAAGACTTCTAGTGAAGAAGTGAGTAACTCATAACTTTATAATGCTGTTGGCAAGAGAACATTTTTGATCTGCTGGGGGTGCTCTACTCACTGTTGCTCCAATGCACCGCTGGTCTGATGCTGGCATTTTAGGGTTGTGCATGCACGCGCGGCCGGCCTGTCTATGTAAACAAGAGACCGGAGAAAAACATTGAGAGATGCAGAGTGACGTCATACCATAGTCCATCTGAAATATTGCCTTTAGTTCTTCACATTACTATTTTTTAGATCTTTGTATCTAAGATAATGACATTTTGCTTATTGCTCCATTAAGGCCTTATTTTTGTTGTATGCTCTAACATTTTAGTAAATGCCGGTGCTTGTGGTGTGGTGAATTAGCTGAGTGAAATGCCAGCTTCGCTACAGAGATCTCATGTTCAGCCCCTCGTCTTACATGTGTGTTCATATTGATGCTAATTGTGGCCAAATGGAGACATGTATTCACATCTCTTTATTAGTTGTTTAGTTAACCTTCATTTTTGAACCAAGTTTAACCAAATTTTGACCAAAATGCAAATATTTTTTAATTTTTTTAATGCGTTTACCAGTAAACTGTCGAGAGGCAACAAGAACAACACTGTACCTTTGCATCACCTTGCTTTTATCTCTTATTTCTCTTTAGAGAACATAATGAAGACCAAAAGTTTTTTTTTTTAATTGTTTTTAATCACTTAGCCCATTTTAATTCTCAATCACTATCTGTCAACAAAAATGCTCCAGAAAAGAATAACTGTCCAAAAATGAATTTTCCTCTAATAGGGCAACACAATAAATCACAAACATATCATCACAATATCAGTATGCAATATTTTTATGTTTTCCAACTGCAAACTTGGAAATTTCAACTTCTGAGTTAAACTGCAACCAACTCCTGTCACAAAGAGTGCGTATGACTATGCTATTCTATCTGACTGAAAACGCTCAAGTCCTGCTGAGACGGCGTTTTAAATTATATCTGTCAACGTGGCGACACTTTGAAAACCTGCTATTTACAGAGGTGGTGCGAGTTATAAAAAGTCACTGAGTGCCACTGTAATAAAGCATTTTGTTCTTGGTATATAAGAAGCAGGTAGTTTGGCAGTGTTTTTTTTAAGTCTGCTGACAGAAAGATTTACAAAGCGAGTGGACACCCAGTGGGAGCTGTAAAGGGCAGGCATGTGTGTGCAGAGTGCAGCTGGACGACTGCCCAACTGTCAGACTGCATGTAGGTAGTGTCAGCAGGGGATGGCTATTAGTGTAACGAGAGCTGATGGTATCATCACAGAGATGGGAATCCAACTGCATAAACAATGCAGCACTTTTTAGTTTATAATGTAATTGCCCTTTTTTCCGCAATTTGAATTATTACCTTTGACAGCAAAAGCATTCAGAAGCTCATCTATGGTCAACAAATGTAATATAAATTGCTAGTCAACTAACGGATATTGTGATTTCTAAAGGCATAAAAGTTAATACGCATCTTCGGTTGGTTCCATTAGTTCTATGGGACTGCTTTTCTATACTAAAATAACTCTTCTTTTGTAGTAACACAACTTGTAAATTCCTTTTATAGCTCACTTTAATCTTTGTGTTTTGACACAGATCTTATCATGTATTAGTTTCCTTTTGACTTTTTCAGTCAACAGGCACCATAGTCCACTGAAAGCACTGTTGGAGTGCTTGAATTTATTATGGTGAGGTTTATTTGGCTCACAGTTTGGTGATTTCAGTTAATCTGTTTGGAAGCCATCCAGGGAATTATATCATTAATATGATATAATTTTTTTTTTACCACTTATATAACCCATTTCTGGATTTAAAAATAGGTAATATGATTATTTTACTTGGTCTCAGAAAAGACCTGCACATACCTCGTCTAGAATTAAATACTTCACAGCATTGTCACAGAAGCTTTGTGGCCTAATATACTAGCAATAGACAGAATAACATTATTCAATGAATCAATTGCTAAGTGATTTGGTAACAACTAATCCTTATGAATGCTGCCTTATAGTTTGGATGTTATTTTTAATGTGCATGTATTTTTTAAAACCAAATTTATTTCTAAAACACCGGAGAGGACCAAAGTTTAAAGTTAATACAAGGATGTATTAACTAATAAACATACAGCTCAACTAAGAGAAATTGTAGAATACATACAAAACAGACAAAACAGGTGTCAAAAACCAAAGCAAATAAATGAGTTTTAAAAACCGATTTAAAAACAGATAGAGAGAAGAGGCGTGTCTAATTTGCAGTGGTAGGTTTTTCCACATCGTAGGTTTTACATATTTTATATTGAGTCTAAAACCGTTTCTAAGCTTCCTTCTCCAAATGCATCATCTAGTTTCTCAATGATTCCCTGTTAACTGATTTCAAAGTCTCTGGTATCCTGGGTGTACCCCGCCTCTCGCCCTACGACTGCTGGAGAACGGCACCAGCACCTTCAAGGATAAGCATTTATGGATGGATGATTCCAGTGCCTTCATGTCTCTAGACCTGTTATGTAAACCTGCCTTTTAACTTTGAGAAGAGATTATGACTGTTCTTTTAAGTGTGTAAATCTTTTCCTTACCATCCCCTTTGAGGCATAATGTACCATCAGACTCTAGGAACAGAATGCACTACCTCATGATTTTTTTTTTTTGTTTAGTACTAAAACCCCCCAAAACAGGGATAATGTTTCCTGTCTCACTGCTTTTGCCGCAGTACATCCCGCTCACCTATAAGTTTAAATCTCTGCAGGATCTGGAGGGAGATCTTTTTCTCTGCTACCTTGAGGGCAGGAATTTTGATGAACCATGAACTTTTGTGTATGCTTTTTATACTCTCTTCTCCACTTCTCCAAACATTTCTGTTCATCAATAGATAATCTGTATATATGTTTGTTTTTTTTTCCCAAGTGTCATTTGACATTTTTTAATGGGGGTTCCTTTTATCTATACGTTATCTGAAGAGAAACATCCTTCTTACCACCAAAAAAAAAACCTTTGTTAGGTAAAATTTTAGTCAGGTTTCCAGTCTTACATTAAGTTAGTTTGTCTTTTTAATGTTATCATTTGATTCTCCATAGTGATGCTTAAAGCTTTTTGCGATTTATTGCTATTCAGTCTAAAGTAAACAGCCACTCCTCCAAAGCTATGTAGGGGCTATGTGCTCAGGGAATTGCTGAGATCAGCTGCAGTACGAACTATAAATATCTCCATTCACTGGGTGTTATTAAAATAACTCATGGAATAAGTATGTGCATGACAGTTTCCAGTGGTTTCTCGTTAGCTCAGTGAATGGGTTTCCCCTCTAAGTCTGACGGATAAAAACTACATCTCATCTAGGCATCTCCAACCAAGTAAAATGTTTAGTTCTTACCTGCAAAGGCTTTTTCGTATAATTTCTTTGGATGCACTTCACCTCCTGTCTTGACAGATCAGGTAACTGTGATGTAGACAAGTAACCTTGCATTGCATGTCTCTTGTTATTCGCTGTTTGAGTATTCAGAACTTCACCATGAAAGCAAAAGGGTTTCTTGCTAACGGTGCCAAGGTTTACTGCCTTAGGCAATATGCAAAAAGGAGTGTTTTCCACATGAACCCGAACTGATGCCACATTCTTTTGCCATTTTTATTAGTTTAGTCCCTCCAGATGCTCTTTTGATTAATCAATCAAAAACACCTTTTATTACAATGTAATGCTTAGACATTAAAGGAATTATCATTGTAACCAGGATGGTTAACTTTCACCAATGTTTAGACTTTTCAAAATTGGTCAAACGTTTGTGAATCTGCTAAACCAGATTCTTAGATCATTTATTTTCTGTGCTCAATGTTTAGACTTTTACACAGTGTCAAATGTCTTTTTTTAAATCGTGGTGCACTAACAATGTTGCCATTATCAAGAGATTGTTTAACTTGTTCTAAAAACAGGCACGTTGCTGTTTCTGTTGAATGGATATTTCGAAATTAGAATTGAAGAGGGTGTAACAGATTTTTGCTTACTATAAATTTAAAACTTGTTCTAGTTTTTCCAGTACTTTAGACACAAGAGGCACAAGACTTATCGGACGATAGTTGGGCACGTCTATAGTGTTCCCCGTTTTAAAAATGCTTTTCACCAAAGTCTCTTTTTACAAAACTCAGGAAATTGACCTGTTCTAATGGCTTTACTGGTAATGTGAGTCAAGGGACCCACCAAGATATTACTGTGCAGTTTCAATAAAGTAGAATCCAAATTGTATACATCTTTGGTAGTTGAACTGTTTAAATCACATATTGCTTTTAGAACTGTGCCTGAATTGACCTCCACAATTTCAAAATGATCAGAAACATTAGAAGTAATTATAATTTTGGGATTTGTTCTGTCAGATGTAAACTGTGAAGATAGTTCCTTTTTAATAGAGGAAACAAAAGTCGTAGAATATTGTGGCCACTAGTTTGGGTTCAGATGTTGTTTTCCCTGCAACTGTGAGTTCAAATCTAACATCAGTGCTTGCATTAGGATTTATTAAGCAATGTAGCTGTCCTCCACATGGCTTTTCCATTTCCCCTTGCATTAGACAGAACTTCCATGTAATGGTTTGCTTTTATTGGTCATTGTAACCTGAGAGAGGCTTCCTGATGGAAGAAAAACACATGTATTGTTTTGGTCAGATGGGAAGAATAATGAAGGCTGCTCTGCAGGGGTTAACAAACTAGAACTTAAACATTTTATGGTTTCCCCCCATAATTTGCAAGTCATCTTTCACTCTGCCTTTTACAAATTTACTACATCGGTTTGAGTCAAGTGTATCATATTCAATTAAATGAAAACGTACTGCATCAAACTGGGTCACGGCTTAGTGGTGAATTGAATTTCTTAATGCTCATGTATTTTGAATGCATCAGATCGTTGTTTATGGTGACTGCTACAATCAGAGATACTCAATCCTAGTGCAGACAAGACGTGAGCCACAGTGAGAGTAAACACATTTCTAATGGAACTATATATCACATTTCTTCAGCTTTGCTTAATAGTGCATGTCAAAAAAAAAAAGCTTGATAATCCAGCTGAGCTTGTTAGTCAAGACCGTTTGGATTTTTTTTCTTCTTTTGAGTAAACTAGCCTGATGTCTGCAGCACTATCACATCCAGAAACACTGCATTGCCCTCAACAGGGAAAGGAACACTTCTGAGGGTTTTAAATTTAATACAAACACAATTCCTTATTTAAAGAAGAAACTCTGGATGGAGGGCTTCTAGGCTTACACTGTAAACTTGTAAAGATTTAATATAGAAATTGTTCAACACGATGCGTCTGGATTACTGTTGGAGCATCAAAAAAACAGACCAAGGACACCATCATCTACTGGAGGAAAATGCAGCAGGACAGTTATGCTTACATCAGCTACATCAAAGACATTCTTTAAGTTAATGCAAAGCGCCCAGATCAGTTTAATGATAAATATGACAACACTGATCAGTGCTGAAGCCGTTTTTTTTTTTCCAGTGTTCAAAAAAGAAATGTTAAAAGTACTTTGATGAATCCACCCATACATAATTTGTTAATGACAGCAATGTTCTGGTGACAAAGGCTCACCAAGCTCAACATGTTATTATCTGCGGCAGTGACTGGAAGATGATAGGACAAGCTCGAACAAAACCCCCCATTGTCATATTACAAAAAAGGCTTCTTATGTTGGCTCTGTGAGTCACAATAGCTCCGTGTTACAGGTACATCAGTAGCTGTTATTAGCCTTTTGGCTTTATCATTCTGGAGCTGCATTGCTTGTTTATTTACCAAGATCCACATGGATGATAGATTTTGAAGTTAGCACTAATTGTGAGCTTTGTCTGATATCAGTCATAACTTTTATTTTTCAAAAGATAATGAAGCAGGAAATAAAACAATGGATGTCTGTGATTTGCCTAACATAACATTACTCTTAGAACAAGTTTGATTTATGGAAGATTGTCAAGAGATCTACTGTTTTATTCACCTCCCTCATTTTTCATACGATTTCCACTGAGTCAGGCTCACCTGAGCGTTCACCGAGGCCAGCATGAAACTTGTATCTTTATTAATCATCTACAAATTCTGCCTTCCTCGCACACAGAGGTTTTTCACCGCCACCATTGTTCAGTTCAGTATTTTTAACCCAGCATTCCCCCATACATTCTCCACCTCATTAACATTACTCTATTAATGTTTGATTGAGGTTTATATCTCTCTCACAAGCAGTTTACAGAAATGTGTTTGATCTCGGAGAGCATCGCAGAAGGAAGCGTAGATGAATATAAATGCCATGGCTCTGCGGTTAGAGGGAGCTGTGTAATGTATCTGACACTTGGGTTGGCTGTATCCCTAATTAATCTGTGATTTCCCACATGCTTAAGGATTGCAAATTGAATACGTTCAGGCTTTGAGGTGTTCTTTACACTAGCTGCTTAGTTGGACTGAGAAACCGTCTTTATGGATTTAAGCTAATTATTCGGCCTGTGGATCCAGGCTCTGGAAGGATGCCTCTGAATCTCGCTGTAGGCAGTAGCAGTCCACATAGTAATTGCTTGAAGAATTAATAGTATGTGCAAGCATTACACAACCCGATTCTGCTTTTCTGTTTTGTGCTTTGACCTGATGTGAATTATGCATGAACGTATTTTGCTATTCTCAAAGTTGCGGTTGAGCTCTTTGGGTATGACTCCATATATGTGCATGTAAGCGTGCAATCATTTGGGATTTTTATGGTAATTTCTTTTTGAAAAAAGCTGTAAGGTTCATGAAAGGTTTCTTTAAACGATGTGGAAGGTTTTCATGGGGGCGGAGCACAAATTATATTTCAGATATTTATATTCAGCAATGGGATTACAGAGAGTTAAGCATTGTTGCAGAACACCTGTTCCTAGATATTTTGGAGCAATGTAAGTTTATGTGAAAATAATGTCAGAACTGCACATTTAGCTTTTTTTGTTCCAGCAGGTTTGACCTTTAATCTCTGCTGTTTTGGATAATGCTGTGAACAAAGACTTGGCACAAATTATAATAAAACTAAATAACAATGTTAAAATGTCTCAGAGCTGTAACAAACTGCAGACTCTGACGAAATATAAAGATAGAAGAGCTGAGGATGTTTAATTAAGAAATAAAAAAAGGAAATTAAAATATATTTCACATCACACTGGAAGATGAAATGCTCTCAGTAATAGGCAGAATACCACTGAATGCTAATGAGCGATACCTCAAATTTGTCAATGCAATGCATCGCAGCCTTGAATGATCAAGAGCTCTTACAGTTCACTGAGCTTGCTTTAAAGCTTTTTGTTGATTTATATAGATGGCTTTAATTTACCTTATCTGTCATGAATGACTATTGCTTGCTGGTGAGTGTGGTATTTGTAGGCAAGGTTAAAACTGAGGACAGTTATGCTTAAAGTAGGTTTAATGAGAAATATTTAAATGTTTAAGTGTGGGTGTCATTGAAAACCTTTAGGACCGAAAATAAAAATTACCTGTTTTCTTTTTCTTTCTCTTTTGTAGTATTTAACTATTTTTGAAGTTTAAAAGTAGTGTCCAAAGTTTACCTTTTTGTCATGAATAAGGAAAGCTGTCTATACTTTTTTTGGGACTTTGTATATTACAGCCTTTTGTGCTCTTAAATGCATGTAATTAAATGAGTGTTTACTATGTTTCACAAGTCCATCCATTGTTGTACAAAATATTGAAATGAAAAATATTGTCCTGATGCCTCCAAGTAGTACAGGTGGAAAACTCAAAAGAACTGAGTAGGTCCTCTGGACGGGTTCTCTGTCAGACAAAAGGTGCTGTTTTTAAGACTGAGTTTACCTGAAATTCTCCTGACTGAAGAGATCTGTTGGTGAAGAGATAAAACATTTTGACAAAGAACCCATCCGGAGGACCTACTCAACTTTTTTTTTGATTAAAATGAAGATATTAATCATAGGCAGAACTTAACTGATATGGATTCTGTTGCAGTCTAACTTCCTGCGCGTTTTCACTCTGTTTAATTCTCTGAAAGGCCTATTTACGTGGTATGACGTTACGGATTTCTTCACCAGTAGCTCACTCAGGTTGCATACAAAGGTTCTCTGATTAAATCACCATGCCCTGTTGACTTATGTTTCATTTGTGTTTGGCATTTTGTTTTTGCTCTATTCATTAGTAATCAAAGACCAGTAGAAGCCATGTCGGTGCAAAAAGAAAGAAGTTGGGTAACCCTAAGCCACTCTACTGCGAGGCATTGCAGAACAGTCTACTGTCTCTGACAGTAGCTGTGTCAGCTGTTGCCATCTTGCTTTCTGGTAGTCCCATAGTACTGCCAGCAGAGGGCACAGCAAAGTTCATATATGCTTCATGTAGTGTTTTTTTTTTTTTACTTTGGTCAAAATACATGACTAGGCGTCTTTAAATTGAACCGTCCATTGCTCATACTTCATAACTTTTCTTACAACTCATTTTAACTTCCCTTTAATTATGGAATTTTAAATAACTTAACATGTCAGAGTTAGGAACATGCAGTGGTGGGCACAGCTAATAAAAAAGTTAGCTTCACTAACCCGTGTTCCAATAACTAAAATATAAGCTTCACTAACAGTAAACCACTAAAGAGTTAGATATATTAGTAAAAGTGGATAAAAGATTGTACACAAGCCTCACAAAGTTTGCAATCAGGAAAACAAATGATGATCGTACATAGACCGCTTTCCCAATCAGAGCAACCGAAAATAGTTATGGTTACCAACACAACTTTTAGATCCAACTTAGAAAAAAATATTCTACACACACACACACACACACACACACACACACACACACACACACACACACACACACACACACACATCTGTATATGTACTGTAGAGCTACCTAACATTTATCTTTGTTACAAAGCCTTAAAACTGTTTTTCAGTTGATCAGCTAAAAATTAATCAGCCACATTGCATAACAAGCAAAAAAGTGATGTTACTGTTGTGTAGTATATCAATGCATCCAGTGCATTAATAAAAATGAGACAGCCAACATTTGTTACAATCCAGATCAGCCTCCCATTTTCTTTACAGCGTTTATCATCCTGCAGAGTGTCAAAAACAAAGAATTTCACGACGTCTGCAGCCGCTAGCATGTTGTTTACATACAGGTCTAAAGTCCTTCTGACTGAACGGTTTAAGACCCCAAATCGACCATTCAGACTGCTTACACTTATCCTGTGTATCACATATCCTATACGTATCCTTTGGAATTGAGCCGTTCACACTGCTATGAAAAAGCCGAATATGGGTCACATACAGCCAACAAGATCAGGTTTGAGTTGAATTTGCCTGCTTCTGAAAGTAGCCAAAGTTTGAAACTTCTACAAACTGTCATTAAGGGTCACTTACCACATAAACCTTTGACACGGTCATTAAACAAAGCTGATATTTTCTGTAAGCTCCCGTGCTGCTTTGCACTGACTGCAGCACAGCTTTTACCAGAGATGTGAATGACGGTGTCGTCAGCGTACAATTACTGACTGACTTCAGGGCAAATTTCACAAAAGCAATCACAGACCTGCATTCAACATATTCCCATGGTCATTGGCTGACATAACTTTGGTGCCTGGCACTTAGAACAGGATGTTACTTGTTCTGCTACTGTGAACAGTGACATGTGGCAGGGCAAAGTGGCTAACTTTTACATCACAGCCTTTGCATATGGTTGGCTCTAAATGACACATGCATGACCTGATTTGCTCCACATGAAGGGTCTTCATCAATCTTGAAACAGTTCAATTGGATTACTATTTGAATCAACTGTGGATCCTATAATATTTCAAACAGCTTAATATCACTGATGCATTGTCAGATTAACACCAAATTTTGCCTGATTCCTTGTGGAGAACAATTCATCATACTGGTATGGTAAATGCTTGAAATCACTTTGACCCTGCGTACTGACAGCAATGTCAGATTTCTGTGGTAAATGACCCTTCATGATAGTTTCTAGAAGTTTCAAACTTTGGCTACTTTCAGCTTTGCTTAATGACTCCTTTTTAACCAAGAGTAGAAACAAAACAAAGTATATTTGCTTGTCAATTAAGAAATAGAGTCCTTGCAAGTTCAGATTAACTGGGAATGATAGAACAAGTAAAAAAGGAAACAATATTTAGGAATAATTTTAGACTCCAAGTTACATTTTAAAAGCCATGTTAAAATGAATCAGTATAACATTTGCTAAATAAATGCATATGATTCTAGCTAAATGTATTACAATTGAAGGATTATAATTTCATTAAATATTTGGGAAATTTTCTTTCTAGTGAAGATATTCTTCTTCATTCTTGGTTTGTTATTGGATGGCCATTAACAAACTGGGTGTTTCAGCCTATTCTTTTGTTTTAGGTGAAAAATTGTTTTAAGTGACTTGTGTATACCTTGGAAATGTATATTTGTATATATTTGAAATAAAAACTAAAGACTAAAAGGCTAAACCATTGTAATACTAAAGTTTCAATTGCTTGTGAAAGTTTTGGGGAGTGCTTTAGGCCTCCCAAAGCTGACTTCCTTTGATATAAGGATAAAAACATTTAAATTCAAGAAGGCTTTTGCAGTGCATTCACTGTTAGAGCTAAAATATAATATATATTTTACTGTTTTCGACAGGGCTAATTATTATTCTCTCCTAAAAAAAATTGCAGTCAGCTATATTATTATTGTTTCTATGACTCTAACTAAATTACAGTAGGTTTTAAACAATAAACTACAGTTTGCTACAAAATGTGACATGATGAAAGAGTGAATCTAACACTGCCTCCACTCCAGAACATCTATGCACATGGTTTGGGGTTGGGGAGAATTGCCTGGAGGAATCTGAAGAGAATAAAGTTAGTGATCAATATTATATAAAAATAAAACTAAGATAACCTTGAAATAAGGCTGAAGAGATTTTTCAGTGTGGCTGCAGCCAGAAGTGGACTCTGTGTGTGTCAGTAATAGATATTGCAGACTTTGAAAAAAAATTAGACCGATGAAGTGCACTACTGAAAGTTTTGTGGCTTTGTGTTTCTGTTTTTCTGAACTTGTTCTCAGCAAATAATAGCTCAATCCACAAGTCACAACTCTTTTCTTTTATTTGATGTTTTTATTTTTAAGCTAACTAATTTAAAACATGAAACAGAATTTGCAGCATATTACGTCTTTTAATGTAATCTTAATTGATCATGTAATATTTTGAAGATAGGTATTTTCATAAGCTTAAGCAACTAAGTGAGATCCTTGAATTTAATTTTCCATTATCATTGCTTATATAATCTTTAGTCCTCACCATTCATACATGTAATTTTTCATCCTCCTAATGAGAGTTACTTCTCTGATTTTACCATCTCATATTTGCAAATAAGTAGATTTACAGTTTATGAAAAAAATATCTTCAGGTAAAAGTAAACAGAACATAAAAACTTCTGGTAATGAAAAAATATTTAAATTAAATTGCAGTTGCAGCGTATTTAAGAAATGGCACAAAAAAATTGACGACACAGTTTGCTCTACTTGATTTAAAAGGCAAGACAAGTTTATATAGCACTTTTCAGTAACAAGATGATTCAAAGTGCTGTATATAAAAGGTATAGAATTGACTTTAAAAAAAAAAAATTTAACCCTGAAATACTAAACCAGGCTAAAGTGTACAAAGTTATCTTAAAAAAAGAAAATATTCCGGGCCCCAGTAATCATTTACAAAACAGTTAAAAACAAGGCAAAGTAACAATTTCACTGTTTGTTTAATCTGATTATTTCTGTGGTAGCTCCAGAGATCAAGTTTTACTCTGTTCCTTATGAGCCGAGTACACCACTTACCTTTGAGAAATAAATACTTGAGTGCCTTATTTAAAAAGCAACAAAACAACAACAAATAAACATTGTCAGTTCTTCTGGTAACTTCCATCCAGCAAAGCACTTAACTCCATGGTGCCCATGGTAAGCATATACTGTAGGCATGTGCATTAGTGAGTGCTGTTGGGTGAACATGGCTGTTTGAGTTGTCAGTGTGACTAGAAAAGTCCAACATTAATTCAGTCCATTGATGAAGGAAACAAAACATTTCCAGTCCCAGTTTGGGCACGGGCCAATCCTGGACGTTTAAAGTGCAGGACTTGGTCAGGTCCGAGGTGTACCTGCTCATACGGGTCTCTCTTGTAAGTCGGAACTCTTGTCTTAACGAGACTACCTGTATCAAAAAAAGGTTTAAAAGTAATACAAAAATAGTCATTGAGCCAGAAGTAGCAACATATATGTAATTATTTCAGGTGGATTGCTGCTAACGCAGATGAGATGGACAGTCAACATTTTTGTTAATTGGTCACCTTCAATCCTGTATCTTCTCTCAAAGTCAGGTTCTCCCTTACTTTGTCCATCCATCCATTGTCTTCAGCTTTATCCCCATGACCCAAAAGTGGGTCAAAGGGTGGAAACCCAGACTGCCCTCCCTATGACACTGGTCAGCCCGTTCTGGGTCTGTCCAGTGGGCTCCTGTCTTTGGAATCTGCCTTTAAACCCCTCATGAGGCATCCTTATGAGCTTGTTGAACCACCCTAACTGACTCATAGTTGATGCAGAGGAGCAGCAGCTTCAAATTAGACTTCTTAAATTGTATGTGTAGCTTTTAAAAACATGTTCCTACATATATTTTCAACTTTCACGCTTGGAAAAAGGAAGAAGAGAAAAATTTGGTGAAGACTGAAAGCTGATGAAATATTGTAATTGGTGTGCACTGGATGCAAACGTCTGCCTCTCACCGTTCTATGGCTGCTTAGCAGCAGCGGCAGGCAAACAGAGGGGGGCGAAGGACTGCACAAGTTAGCGCGGAGAGAGACAGGCGCTCTCATCAGTGACAGACTCACCGGCTGCGTGGACAGAGCAGTGGCGCAGGAAGAGGAGAAGAGGTGACACGGGGAGGAAGAGCCGCCTGTAAACTGGAGGAAACCACACGAGAGAGAGGGAGGCGGGATAAACAGAGCGATCACAGAGGAGAGAGAAGTCATTCAGAGCAGGGAGAAGGAGAACGCTGGCACAATCAGACAAGGACTAAGAGGGGAGGAAAGCGCACAGAGAAGCCTTTCCTAACGGAGAGAGAAGCCGGAGCGTGTGCACAAAGTGGAAAAGAAGAAGAATAAAAGGAGGAGGAGAGTGATCCTGACCAAGGGCTTGACTGATATAGCAGAAGAGGAGGAGGAGCGTGAGGGCAAGTTGATAGATTTGATTTGGAGAGAGTATTTTTAGAAAGGAGCAAGGACATGACAGGAATACTAAGATGAGAGATGCTCTCTGTAAGTCGCGGAGAAAAACTAGGGACGAAAAGAGAGGAGCAGGAGACGGAGCAAAGGCGGTGAGAGATGCTGAGATCAGAGTGTCACTGAGTGGATTAGCCCAGCTCTGATTTCCCGTAGAAAAGCTCTGTGCATGTCCGTGAATATGCATGAATGCCGTGTTTTAATCATTAAAGCGTGCTGTGTGTTTCCAACTGCGACTGTGGGGCTGAGAAGCAGATCCAAAACTACTTGGCAGATCCCTGAAGAATCTAATAAGACCGCCCAAAGCTGAGCGCGAGAAGAGTCAGAGCATCTAAAGTGAGAATGCACAGTGGAACCGAAAACAAATTAGCCCTGAATACCTTTCATGAATTAAAGCTTGTACTGATTGCAGGAAAAGACTGATAATGATCTCTGGATGTACACCTCTGTGAGCCCGATGAGCTTTGAAGCACAAAGCTAGAACTCCAAAAAAGGGGCAGGCTGGAACAAGGGAAGCTCTGCTACAACAGACCACACCAACCCATCCCTCATCCCTGTCATCTCATTATTTTAATTATCTTCCCTTCCTACATTCGTTTCTCTCCTCACTGCTTATCCTTCGGTATTTTGCATTCTGCTCCCTTCCCTTCCTGTCTCTTCCTCTTCCTCTTATTTTTTTCCTTTGCTCTCTCTGTCTCATCATCTCTTGTTCACTGTCACACTAACTGCCATGGATGCTGGACGCGCTCATGTAGAAGACACCTTGCTTAGAGCACATTTGCCTCTCTGATTTGTCTCTTCTTTCCCTGCTGAGTTGAATGATTGAAGCAATTTTCCAACTGAAAGTAGAAAAGAGGACCAACAAGTAGCTGCTGCTGCTGCTGCTGCTGCTGCTGAGTGATGAGGGGACAACTTTAAACCACAAGGCGTTAATTGAAAGGGGCTTTTCGATGTGCATGCAGCATCATTGTGGCTGTGAGCGCGCGGATAAATAAGGGTCATACGGCCAAATTTGTATCCATGTGTGGATTACAGTAGAGGATTTCTCCTGGAGCTACATGTTGGCCCCAGCCCCTGAGGCCTGGCTAGGAAATGAAGCCTCTCCTGCGGTTGTAGGAGCGCTGTGGGCAGCAATGGCCCTGCAAGGGCACTGTCTCCGGAGGGGATCCCCAGCCATGATCAGAAAGCCTCGCAGGCGACGTCACATGAAACCAACTTTGGCTCAGGTCACATCCACTCTGTTATCAAGGACACGTCTGCATGGCCTGCGGCATGTTTGTGTCCCCGGTGGCTCCGTTGGCCGTCGGGCCTTCTGGCTGCTGGCCCTGTGCACCTCCCTCGGGTTGCTGTTATCCTGGTCCTCCAACCGCCTGCTTCACTGGCTCTCCTTTCCCACGTACACACGGGTCCACACTGAATGGGCCAAAGAACTCGCCTTCCCCGCTGTTACCATCTGCAACAATAACCCAATTCGCCTGAACAAACTTACAAAGAGCGACCTGTACTTCGCTGGCCACTGGCTTGGCTTGCTGCTTGCTAACCGGACAGTGAGACCTATGGTTCTGGACTTGATGCAGGAGGACCGTTTGCCCTGGTTCAGAAAACTCTCAGACTTCAGGCTCTTTCTGCCGCCCAGAAACTTTGAGGGAACCAACCTGGAGTTTATGGACAGACTGAGCCACCAGCTGGATGAAATGCTTCTGTCCTGCAAATACAGAGGCGAGCCCTGTGGAGCTCACAACTTCTCTTCAGTAAGTCCAACTCTGTTACGTTTTCTGGAAATGATCTGAAAACTTTGACAGGTTATATAAAGCAGCCTGAAACTGCATCAGAACCGCATTTCAAGGTGAAGTAATGCAAATTATCCCAGCATGCAGAGAGAATGATCGCGTTATTATTTAAAAGGACATTTGCTTTAGTGAGCCATGTTTTCATCCAGAGGCGAAGCGCTATGCTAAGGTTAGCATGTTTAGTTTTTATTTCAGTTAATCTCCCAGTTAATCAAGAATGGACCAAAAATTCAGAATAAGTCGTCCTGCTTTGCCTTGATCAACATGAGATTATATGACAAGTGTTCCAGTCGTGCTCAGTGCTTTTTTTGTGGGAGTTGGAAATATGTGTTAGAAATGGTGCCTATCTGCAGTGGTCAGTGGGTGAGAGGCGGGGTACTCCCTGGACAGGTCACCAGTATATCACAGTGTCTCTCTCTGTCTCTCTCTTGCTCTCATTAATGTCCTGATGATGTCAAAATAGAGAAGGTTAATATAGTGTAGTTTTTGGACAATTTTTTTCCCCATTCACGAAGATGACAAAGAAATACATTTCCACATATGATGGTCTGAATGGAAAAATAGGCTTAATTGTGACCATAATTCTGTTTTGTTCAGATCACCACCACTGATATTTACCTCAACAGGTTTTCCTGCTTGTTTGTAATTCTCCTGCTTTTAAAGGGGTAGTTCAGAGCATGCTCAACACGCCATAACTGAATAAAAGCAAAGTAGTGTTTTCTTTCTTTATTTAAAAATGGACAATACACTTTAATTAACATTAGTATGTCTAGCATGTGTGGTATGTAACCTCACTGACAATGGATAAACTTTTTAGGGCATATAAATGTGTTTGTGTGTGTGTGTCCTGTCTGGCAATGTAGCAGTAAGAATTGTTTTCTTAGTGCTAAAGAGAGCCCAACAGATTTTACTTTCACAAGTGGAGCCTTACTGCTTTTGCCATAGTGCTCCACCTGATTTTTATATGCACGAAGCTTTATTCGATTTTATGCTGGGACTATTTAATGTTCAATGGACACTGAAATAGGAAGGTAGCAGAGGAACAAAAAGGAGAGAAATAGATGAGACAATGATCCTTTGAGTCTTCTTCTACACCTGCAAATAGAGATATATAAAGAACAGCAAAACCAACCGATAAAGTATTACAGATATGAACGACCAATGCCTTGATACCATCACTGAAACATATATAGTATAAAATTAATATGAAATGAATCTGACAGCTAAAGCTAATAAGGGTTTTCCTCTATAGAAATGAATCTGCAAGTACCTGAATCCAAGCACATGCAGGTGTTGGTGAGAGTGTACTAGTATATGAAAGGTTTATCCTTGAGAAAAATGGTCATTAGTGGTTGTGAGGAGCCACAGACTCCCCCACCACCACCACCAGAGCGCCGAGGCAGACACCAAGGGAAACAGAAACCCAGATGCCCGAAGGGACCCCCAGAGTAAAGGTGCCCAAGAGGGGCCAACACAGGGAAAGCTGCCTCCCCATCCCAGGGAAGAGCAGAGATGGGCCCTAGGAAACCCCCCAACTCCCACAATGCCAAAGCATCAGAAGCCGCGAGGACGAGCCCGTGGGCTCCGCCGGCAGCCTGCTGTGCCAGAGCAGATCCAGCCACGGGCCCCAGGGACCAGAGGCCCACTAACACAAGTTTTCTGTACAGCTAAGATTCAAATTACTCAGGGCATCTCCACAGATGAAAACATCTAAACTATCTTTCTTAGGTGCCAAAAGTAAATGGTAATAAAGTGTAGTTGAGCAATAATAAATAGCCTTTTCAAGACTTCAAATACTGAACATCAACTGTCCTTTAGACATCCTGGTGTGTAAAACACAAGGTCCAGATTGCCATTTGAACGCAGCAGGATGCTGCTGCTCACTGCACTCCGTCTAGGCCTAAAATCGTTTTTATCTTTTCAGGAGACGCTGTTATATTCATTGCAACCCTGTTCTCAGTGTCTGGTCAGCGATTGTTGACGGGAGTCTCTGTGTAGCTGTATGGTTTCCATTTGTCTTTCCAGCTCTAGCGGCAGCTCCTGCTGCTTCTGCCCTCTTTGTCTTGTCTTTTTGCCACAACAGAACCTCAACAAGATAGTCAAGTGGGCAAAAAAAACTAAGAAATAATGTTTGGTTTATTGTATAATTGAGTGGACGGGAGAGATTTTTAAATTCAGATCTTAAGGTGTTGTTGTTTTGTTCTGCATCTGCTCACTTGTTACAGGCCACTGTCTGTGTCGAGGTGAAACGCTGTCAAGTGGATCCTGATGCACAGATTCAGTTCCATGGTGAAACTTGTTTTTTGTTTTTTCTGAGAATGGGAGCTGTATGTGTTGAGTTCAAGACTGTGGTGAGTTTTCCCCTGGCTGAATGATTTTTCACGTTTATATGTGAACACTGTACGGATGGATCAAGCTGCTGATGGAGAAAACATTTGCTGAGGGCAACCGCTGTGCAGACCTTAAAACACAGTCTGTCTCTTCTCTTCAAAACATCAGCAAAAACCGGTGAAGCCGTGGAGGTCAATGCTGCTGCAGCTGCCCCCCTACGTGCACAAATAAATAAGTACCTATGACATGGATTTCTATTTTAAGCACGGGTTTCCATCAGTTTATCACACGGACAGTTTGTTGGAAATAGTCAGGTTTACTGTGCTAATTAGAGCAGCGTTGATTTATCAGTCCTCCCTTCTTTCTTGCCTTGTTTTACCTTAAAGGGGGTCTTCTGCTGGTAATAGGGCCTCAGCGGTTTCGCTAATCTCATTATCCTCCTGCTGCAAGTCAGCAAAGACTCCCCGAGGCCCCTTCAGTATCGCTGTCACTCTGAGACCAAAACAGAGGCAACAGCCGCATTAAACGAGATACAGAGAACACAGGTGCAAAGGCAAGGAAGGAGATAAACATGAGAGCGCTCAAATTGTGTGTGTAAATTTGTGTGATGTGACGGAGGGCGAGTGTGAAATCTAGTTTTGATTGGAGTTGGTTATCGCCAGGTTGAAAGTCCTCGGGATGCTTTGAACTGTCGAGCAGGGAGTAGTTTGAGGAGAGAAGAAAAACGCATGTCTACAGGTTGGAAAGGAGGGATGACATGAAGAAAAAGGCGACTGGCTGGGAATACAAATAGGTCCCATAACTCTGGACAGCCCCTTGAGCAGCAGGGTTTCATGTGCTGAATCCACTGTATCATACAGACCTAGGCAGGCTGATCAATAAATCTATTAAGTCGGTGCTGTAGTTTATGATGGTCTATTTTACTCCCACATCTCCAATAGTGATGTACTCTCAGCTATCCCTCGGTGAGGCCCATCAGCGGGGAATGACAGAGCAGGAAAAGTGAGGCAAACTGTTCTCGCCTTCTGCAATTAAAGTAAATGGCACCCTAGGAGCCTGCGCTTCAGTACATGGAGCAGATACACATCTCCTCCCTGCTTCCCAGAGCTCCATCTAGGACAAGATAACTGCACCTGCAATGACAAATTAACCACCACTATGGGTTGAAGAGTTGCACCTAATCAGACTGAAGTCAGGGAGTGTCTAGCTACTGCGGTTCATCAACTCTGTGTTTATAAAAATCTCAGAACTCCACCTACTTGATGGCTGCAAAAGGCTCTTAAGAGTTTACCTTGAGTATCATGGCCGTTTTGTCGCAAAGGCAACATAGGCAATTGCCTGAGGCGACAAACCTGCAGACTGACTGCTGGAAGAAACTGTTTTTATTATTATTATGAGAATTTTGTTGTATCTAGCACAGCAAAACCCTCTGCAAACATCAGACACCATCCCAAACTTCAGTATCACAATGATGGTGGAGCAGCTTTTTGGTTTGTTCTTTTATTGTTGTTCCTAGATCTGCTTCAAACATAAGTCCATCCATAACGGCTTACCTTGCATGGTTGCAGGGAGGCCGGTGCCTTTCTCCCGCAGTCATTGGGCGTGAGGCAGGGTCCGCCCTGGACATTTTGCCAGTGCATCACAGGACAACAAAGAAACACAAAGCACAAAACAACCACACAGTAAGGGGAGCACTCTTACTTAAGGGCAATTTATAAAGACATAAGAACATCCACAGATGTGCTGAAAAAATATGCAAACTCTACGCAGAAACTCGGACCTTTTTGCTGCAAGTGATCGATGCAGCCAGCTGTGCCACCATGCAGCACATGCAAAAGAAAGCTCTAGCTTTCTAAGAGTATTTAGCCTATCATTGCTTTAAACATACATGGTATACATGTCTGTTGAAGTTTTAGTTCATTTCCAGTTACTAGTAGGACATTTAATTGAAAAGCCTGAGTGTGTGTAGGTGTCAATGTAGGTGTCAGTTTTATTTATATAGTACACTTAAAAATGAGTTGACCTAAGTGCTTAAAAGTTACACCAACATTCATAAGGTAATATAATTAAACTTTAATAAGATTGAAAAAACTGAAGAATTACGATTAAAAAAACAAACAATTTAGTATAAATCTGCATTTGGAGTCAGATTTTTTTATACAAATATTGGATAAAATATCTTCTAGAGGGTAGCAGAATCCCTGACTGCTTAATCAAATATCACTGCTTTAGGAAAACAAAGCTCTGGAACATCCTCTTTTATTTGTTTTATTGAATACAGGTGACATTAGCCTCACATGTAGACAAACTGATTTTGTGCATTAGGCTTCTTAAGAGCAAATAGATTGAGCAGATAGATTTGTCTGAATCTTCCGACATCAGTATCCAAACACTTATGAATAACTATTTTCTACATTACAATTTAACAATTTTTTTTTTTTTTGGTTCAGTTAGCAGTTTTTGGGATCCTGTTTCCAGGTATAACGTCTTTTTTCATTCTGCAGCCAGAGTTATCTATCGTTTTACTTCAAGCGCTTTGGGACCTTCTGTTGACTAACTTTCTCTACTGAGCACGGACTAAATGAACAGATTGACTGAAGCTTATTGTAAAGCAGTCTTCAAAGCCTGATCTGTCCCTGCAGAGTGTAGAGGGGCCCGTGATTGAGGTTTAAGCACATCCAGGTAATAATGAGGGGCTCTGACCTTTTCAGTAGGATTATGGAAAGCAACACCATACGCTATTGATTTGGACTGAATGAGAAGAACAAGAGCGCTTGTCAGATACAACCTGTAGCTCCAACCAAAGCAATCTCATTAACTACGGGTCACCCGATACTGACCGCTACCATCGCTCCTGCTCCAATTTCACTGAAGCTCATCTGATTTGTTTTATTTGCTCAAAGTTTCACACTGTAAAGCAGAAACACATCTTCTGTTTTCATTTAAATTACCACATTGCTGATTATCACCATGCCTCAGTCAAACCCAAGGCCACTGAGAATGGATGTATTCTTTTAATACTAGCCTGAAACGGAATTTACAGAAGAGGATTAGGGCCATTAAAAATAATAAATTGAAAAGTCTATTCAGTTCTGACTTTATAATCAGAATTCTGAGATTAAAGTCAGAATTCTAAGAAAAAAGTCAGAATTGAATAGACTTTTATTTTTGTTTTTTTGAATGGCCCTAATCGTCTTCCGTAGGAGATGCAGTGATTATACATAGTTGATACCGATGAAGTCATGTTGCTGTACAAAAAAAGGCATTTAACTTATTTAATTAGGAAAACTAACACATGCTGTTCTGTTCCCTGAATATTGTTAGCTGAAGCTGTCCACGGTGTCTGACACAGTTTTAAATTATGGTTGTATTACAGAAAACAAAATCATAAAAAACAGTGTCAAGTTCTTATGTAAGATAGAGAGCAAGTAAAGGCAGAGGCATTGGTTGCAGCTTCAAGCAGCATATATAAAAGCTTCACTTGACCTCAAATTCCACCATTTGATATTTTGCATCCCATACAAACTTTCTTCCCTTTAAATATATGCACAAACTCAAACATATCTATTAGAAAACATTCACTCAAAAGACCTTTGGGCAAAAACCACACACTTCTACTCGAGTCTTTGCATTGTGTGCTCAGCTAGGATTTATGGATGCTAATGGAACTAATATGTGAAACAGCCTTTAGCAGCATGAACCGCAAGTAGCACTACGGATTCAAACATTACCTTAGAGTTACATCAAGTCTCTGACACAAGGTCAACAAAACAAAGGTGTTAGATGATCATTGCAGGGAACTTCTGTCGAATTGCACTACGTTGCTTCACAGTACGTGTTAATTTTAGGAAAGCTTAAGATCAAGGTTGTGTTAAAGGTTCAAAAGACAGATGGAGTCACCCCCCACCCCCCACACCCTTTGAAATATGCAATATCAATATCATATTCCCACAGAAGGCAGGGTAAAGACCTTCCTGATTTTTTTTTTTTTCCTTTTTTGGCCAACAGCCTTCTCAATAATCCTCCCAAATAGCTCTTTGAAATATTCAGATTTTAATTTGATTAGTTAGTTTTGCTGCATTCCAGTGTTTCAGGTAGTCTCGTTAACAGAAATGCAAAACAAGTAGTCGTCATGATATTTAGATCTACGTCACTTGACAACAAAGAAGTTTGTTTGAATGCTCTCATAATTATAATTTTAGATTGATAGCTTTTCAATGATGCTGTTTTAGCAGAATAGATACACAAGTGAGTCGTCCATCCATTTCTGTCAGGGCAAAAAATCTATAAGAAGCAGGATATTGTAAAAAGTAGAAACTAATAATAATATGGATATTCCCTCTGTATCAGGCATTAAAAATTGTGGGTTTTTTAACCACAGTTTTCATCTAGCTACACTGTGTTCCCCATTTTGCTGCATACTGACATGATTTCCCCGTGACAGTGTCTGATCTGGTGACAGCCACGCCAAATGAGGGCTGGAAATTGTGGGTTCTGTTTCTTCTCAGTCCTCCTCTTTTTATCTTCTTTCTGAAACCAACTCAGCTGTAATTTCACTCAGGTTGAAATTCTACCTCTTTTTCTCTCTCTATCCTTCAAACAGATATCACCTCTTTTGTGCACCACTAGTTTTCATTTCAAAATTCACAAGAACAAAGTCAGGGAGCGGAGAAAAAGCACATTCCTGTCTTTCCTCCTTGAATCTTTTCTGCCTGTGTGCCTTGCAGCAAGCACCTAATCTGCTGCTGCTTCAGTCAAGTGGTTTTACTGTGAGCAGGTTTTTGTCTGGTGGATGACTTATATAATGAAAAAAATACACAATATATGTATACATATGAAGCGTCCTTCAATTTACGCTGTTGATCCGACAGCTTTGAATCTTTTTAACACGCAACAAAGATTAAAGGAAGATAATAAAAGAAAATGCAAACAGACTTAAAGTAAAATGGTTGTTCCTGCTGGGATTTCTTTCTTCTTTTTTGCACTTCTCAAAACTAATTTCAAAAGAGAACATAGGTCTTTGAAACAAACTTAAAAGTTTAATTGGTTTAATTTTGAATACATTTGAAAAAATAAAATAAACCCCAAACCAATCAATGTGTACTTTGTTCCACTTTCCCTCTCTTCAGCAAAAGCTTCTTTGAGGTGTAGATTGAAGTGCTGTGTGGGAAGATCACACTCTTAATTGATGGAAAAAGAAAAAAAATGGCCATCGTTTTCAGATTGTAAGCAAACTACATAATATCTGACATTTATCAGTTTTTTTTTTTCATGGGAGTCAGTATAGGACAGGAGGTGGAACTGGTTACACAGGTCGAAATGAATAAAAATAAAATGGGGAGTGTGTATCAAGAGATAAAGTAGACAGGAGTATGCCGATTTTAAGCTCAAATGAATCAGAGTTCTTCAGTTTAAGTCCAAACATGTAGCATATCACCATTATTAAGCCTTTCCAGATGTTGGTGGATAAATAGTGTTAAAATAAATACTCTATTTAGTAGCTCATTAAGTTTAGTCTCATAGCATTTAAATAAAACATAAATTACTTCCTTTGTATCATGTAAGCTGTGGATTAATTATTTTGTTGATCGCTCTAAAAATTAAAAGCAAACTAGTCTTGTTCTGCTTGACTTGTCGGATATCTTTTTTTGTTATTATGACAATTATTTTAGCCAGTGCCGGTCACGCCTGCCATATGGGTTCTCATAAAAGAAGCACAAAGTATACAGGACTGTCTCATTAGAATATTGTGATAAAGTTCTTTATTTTCTGTAATGCAATTAAAAAACATGAAATGTCATACTATCTGGATTCATTACAAATCAACTGAAATATCGCAAGCCTTTTATTGTTTTAATATCGCTGATTATGGCGTACAGCTGAAGAAAACTCAAAATTCCTATCTCAAAATATTAGAATATTTCCTCAGACCAAGTAAAAATAATTATAACAGCAAAACAAAATTTGAAAATGTCCATTAATGTACTCAGTACTTGGTTGGGAATCCTTTTGCACAGATTACTGCATCAATGCGGCGTGGCATGGAGGCAATCAGCCTGTGGCATTGCTGAGGTGTTATGGATGCCCAGGATGCTTCAATAGCGGCCTTTAGCTCATTTGCATTGTTGGCTCTGGTGTCTTTCAGCTTCTTCTTCACAATACCCCACAAATTCTCTATGGGGTTCAGGTCAGGGGAATTGGCAGGCCAATCAAGGACAGTAATGCCATGGTCAGTACACCAGTTACTGTGAGAATCTTATGTCGTCTCTTAACCACTACCATACTTGTGATTTAGTTTACTGAACCAAGCTGAGTGTTTTTCAAGGCTCAGGAAACCCTGCAGTGTTTTGAGTTAATTAGACAATTCAAGTGATTAATTGAATAGCCTACTAGTATATTTTTTCACGATATTCTATTATTTTGAGATAGGATATTTGGGTTTCCTAAGCTGTAAGCCATAATCAGCGATATTAAAACAATAAAAGGCTTGCGATATTTCAGTAGATTTGTAATGAATCCAGAATGTATGACATTTCATGTTTTTTAATTGCATTACAGAAAATAAAGAACTTTATCACAATATTCTAATTTTCTGAGACAGTCCTGTAGTTGATGATAACATGTAATTTAACATTTAAGTGTACTCGTGAACTTGCAGATACGGTAATGCATAGTTGTTATGGTAATTATTTCTGCATGGTTCATATCCATGCGTTGTCTTGGATGTAGCAAAGAAACCAACACTGACTGTCTAATTCGTTCTTGAACATCCCAAGCTATTTCCAGGCCAGAAGGAATCCCTCCCACTGAGTTCTTGGTCTGCCCCCCAAGGATGCCACCTTGTCTCTAAGTAAAGGAAGCTCATTTCTGCCTCTTCTGTCCAGGATCTCTTTCGGTCAGACCCCATCCAAACACAAACGGGTTGTTTTATTCAGATAGGGGGGTCACGTCCAGACGAAGCGGCTGCAAACCCTACAACATTTGAACGACTTCCAGAGTGGGAAAGTTTGAAGCCACCCCCACGGCTGCTTCATCTGGAAACCCCTATCCACATAAGCTACATTATGCATGTTTGCCCATAGGAGCCAACAGAGACCTTGCCTCTGCGTTATCATAACAACAACATTGGCGGACTTCAGAGTAGAGTTTGTGTTTCAGACGCTATTCAATTAATTGTTGATTTTTAACTAACACATTTTCCTCCTCTACTGCATTTGTATGTACCACCTTCTCATCTGTCTGTACAAATGCCTTTTTCCTTTCTCCTGCATTTGCTCCTCTTCCTTATTTACTTAAGTGATTGGCGCGGGGGCAGCCTATACGCGGCAATCACAGCCATGGCATAGGTATTACAGCTCCTTGGTGAGTTTTCATCTTTATGCTCAGACTTTTCTGTGCATATACAATGTTGGGCTCCATGTGGTTGTAGCCGGAATCCATATCTCATGACCATAGGTGAGAGAGGGACCTGTAAACTTAAAGCTTCACTTCGTCCTCTGATTGTACCTCGGCTGGAGATCTCTTAATAAATTGCAGAACCCCAAACTCACAAAGCAGCCCTGCAAAATTCTTTCAGGGACCTGGTTGTAAGCTTTGTTCAGGTCAATCAAACACATACAAACTAGACAACCAGGTTCTCCTGACGAGGCAAAAGTCTCATTGCCCCCACTGAATCAGCGGCTCTACAGTCAGTTGGAGCCTCCTTTCCATACAATTAGCAGAATATATAACTTAAACCTTTCTCCCATTTTGCAGTTTTCCTCATCTTATTGCTTTAATAATGATGGATGGTGGCCAAAAATATGTAAGAAAACTTTGTATAATGCAGTCATGCCCATAATTCTATTGTACTTTCTGTCAATATGTACTATTGTTAATTACATTCACATGCACAAAGCAGGGAGCTTTCAACTAAATAGCATATAGGTGGTCAAATATCGTTTTCTATCAGTGAAGGATAGCAGCAGAATAACACACTAAGTCATCCGGGTTTTGATTGATTTAAATGAACAAATAAAATGAATTCAGCTTTCACAAAACTCATTTGAGAAAAAAAGAAAATCTGATGGGGACAATCTGACAAAACAATATAAAGAAAGGGGTATTTTTGACTTGCAGGATCATCACAAGGTTTCTTTCAGCATACACTAATATTAGTACCACAAAAAGACTGTAGGTTAACCTAAAACAACATAAATTAATTCTGCATTGACATGATATACAGTGATAGATATAAAAGTGAATAAAATAAATATACAACTGCTGATCTGAGAATAAACACTATCGGATAAGACATGCTAATTCAAGAGATGTTTTCTGTCATTTTCTTTTAAATCATTCTTTGCCAATAATAATGAATCTTCTCGCTGATAGCGCCGGAACAAACCAAAGGAATGCAAAATAAGATTAGCTCTTTATGTGACAGCGCAAGATATCGCGGTGCTGCATACAATCTGATGGGAGGAAAGAGATAAACATATCAGCGCTGTCTGCGGCACAAGCATTGAAGATGTGAATCTTTAAAATCAACTCACAAATATTTGATTTTGTCTTTAAAAAAAAGGCTCAGTAACAGCTTGGAACAAAAGCAAACTCAGAGTTGAATGTGCACGCTTTTCGTTTTTAGAAAAAAGAAATGCAGCAGCCAGTGATTTGTGAGTTTTCATAGCTACATTGCTTTAAGGGAAAAACTAAAATCAATCTGAGTGTTTTTAATTAAGAAACCAAAGGTTCAAGTCTGGTAACTGATGGATTTTGACGAGAAAATCCAAGTTAGGCTTTTGAGCCCAAACAAGCTCCTTTTTAATTTTGAGTATGGCTAATTTGCTTCATAGAATAGAAAAGAAAGGATAAAGTATATTAGTGCTACAGAGTCTAATCCTCATCTCTATTTAACCACAGCTCAGAAAGTTTGTAAAAAAAAAAAGGTTGTTTTGTTCAAGGAACTTCATTGTCATTGTTACTGTAATGAGATGTTGGTGAGACACCAGCATACAATGCATCTGTTGCCACAATGCAGATTACACATAACTCCACGACACAAGAAGACATAATGTTTTCTTTATTTTTCTTGATTGCACCAACAATTCCTGAGAAGCTTAAAGCGTGCAAATGGTCCGTAGCATTCAATAAGAATCATGTTGGAGTCAAAAAGACAGAAGTCCCTGAACAGACGATGTAGATTGCTGTGCAGATGCATGAGTGTATCAGACGAACGCTCACTGAGCAGTTAGAAAGTGTGCAAATAGTTATTATCAAAAATGTGTTGAAGTTATTTGCTTGGACGTCCAAACAAACATTCCCTGAGAAAGTAAAGTATGTAAACACATATTAGCACGTGAGAGAGGGTGCAAATAATTCTCACCGGATCAAGAACCTGTGGAAGCATTAGCATGTTTTTAACAGACCATGGAAACCATATGAAACCAGGTAAACCATAAATAAAAGTATAAATGAGAACCCAATTGTGAAAAAAATTATTTTATAACTAACGCATTCTTAAAGAGCCTTTACATTTTCTTTGTTTTGCTGCCTTACACCCTGTTATATATCTATATATATATATATATATATATATATATATATATATATATATATATATATATATATATTTGTATTACGTTTCATAGAGTTTAGTCAGTGTCCACTTCCTATTTGCTTTTTTTTTCATTATTCTATAAAGCCATGTTCTTGCAAAATACCAAAAGGTATTCTGTGTGCAGTTATCTCTTGATTATCTAAAAATCAAGGTTTTCCTTTGAGCTGTGGTGCATTTCCTACCCGCTCTTCTACTAAGTCTTTAGTTTAAAGCAGTTCTGTAAACAGAAGCTAAGAGCTATTTCACTTTTGTCAATTCATTGTCTGGTCTGCTAAATGGTTTGTTGTTCTATGTTGTTTGGCTAAAATAATGAATTCAGTAGCTTATTAATAGTGATCAGAATTTTATACCTAACATTGCATGAAGGCAGCACTTTTAGATGTGTCTTATTTTAATAATTTGATGCTGATGATGCTTTACTTCATACATACTCCTGCTATGACTTCAAGCATGGCTTTGAGAACAGTCACTCTCTAAATTCCTGTGCTCTCTTTTATCCCTCCTGCAAATGGATCAGTTACCATTTTGTAAATACACGACAGATTTTTCTTTAGCTGAGCCATTGCCTCTTGTCTTGTTGTTGTGGTCTGTTGTCTGTTTGTGTTTATATGTTTGAGTGACATTCCCACCTGCACATCTAAGCTGCCGGGGATGTGACTGACTGCTATGATGAATGAATCTGACTGGGTGTAGAGTGACAAAAACAGCGCTGATTGGCCACAGGCACAGAGAGCTGCGCCCCAAGCAGTCTGCTGAAACATTGAAAGTAGGAGGCCTACACAAAAAAATAAAATAAATATATAAACCCAATTTGGAAAGGGAATGCTAAAAAAATCCAAAGATGGCCATATTGTATGAGATAACAGATGTGATAGTTAATTGCAACAAGGCACCACTGGTCTGAAAATATTTTAATGTAGAATAGGATTTTTAATTTTTCACTTGCAATTAGCACTAAATAGGATTTGCTTTTAGAAATATATATATATATATATATATATATATATATATATATATATATATATATATATATATATATATATATAAAATGTTCAAGTAAGACCAAATTTGGTAGAATCAACATTCTTGTCTCCTCAGGATTTTTGCCATTTTAATTAGTATGTGTATCCCAGAGAACATTGCCCGCTTTACACATAATGTAAACTGGTCATCTCTACATTATATACTGTTTTTTTTTTTGGCACTGTCTCTCTTGGTAACAGATTTTTCTTCTAGTTGGCAGATTGGGTTGTTTTGTCGAACAACCCACCCCTCACCCCCTTTAAAACTAAACCATCTCCATTAGACAGACGACCTGCATTTTGCTACAAGAACAGTACATTCTCTGTTAGCTATCCAGAGACAAACTATAAAGCTGTTAACTTGTTAGTGAGCTTGTCTTGGTCTCTTTTTGTTCAGACAGACTGGATCTCACCAATGACTTACGTACACTGACTGATGTAACCCATTTCCTGTATAAAATTAAAGCAGCACTAAGTAACATTTTCTGGGGTTTTTTTTGTAGGAGTGTTTGCACGTGAGGGCACTAGGGTGGGAACGAGTGACTGTGAATATGTACATGTTTTTTTGTTTTGTTTATTTGTCAGGTTGGATTTGTACTGCCACCTCTCCTGGGACATCTCAGGTGTGGAGCTATCACCTAAATCTAAGGTTACATCATGTACGAAACGACAGAAAACACGTTACCTTAAATTCCAGTTTGTAAGATTAAGCAAATGTGTGACTGTACTTTGTCATTTGCAGTAGCTGCATTAGTCATCTTTTTGATGCGCTTTGCTTTTGTATCAAGGCTTTAATGCTAAATAAGATGTCTGCTCAGTTTGATAGAAGTAATTGCGCCACCCTCAGCTCAGGGAATAGCTTCATTTTCTTATTCACATATATGGACTTTCTGAGCAGGACTGCATCACTAGCTTTAAATTACAGTAAATGGGCTTCCTCTTTGCCCTTTTCCTCAAATAAGACCCCGGACAATCTCTCACATGACGGGTTTATTTATTTTTCAATAGAGGCAGGATTTATTTTCCTGTTTTGGCCGTCTCTCCCACGAAGCATTATGAAGGATAAATGAGGACATGGACTAAAGAAGAATTGAGGGAGTATGGCCCCCTTGAGGGACTCACCAGCATTCTGGTCCCATTGCATTATAGCACTGTGGGCTCAGGTGCCACCAGCTCATTACTCTAAACCTCTTTGGTTTGTCTTTCATTGGCGACAGGAAACATGGAGACCTGTTAGAACACCTTCTCCTGCTGTGGTATTTAGTATTTGTGTTGGCTGGAAACTCTGAGAGGAAGAGAGTGCACACAAGAAAACAAGAAAATGTATATCTTAAAAGAAAAAGTTGACTTAACATTTTCAGATTTTCTTTTTCATAGTAGCTACAGAATTGTGTATGCAGTCTAGAAAGACTCAAACTAAATCAATTAGATTATAAAATATGTGATCCTCCAATTAAGATACATTTTAGCAAGATTTATGCAGACTGTAAAAATAGACACTTCCAGCAGGAGAGGAAAACAAGGAGAAGGGTAAAAGTAGACGCTGTACAGACATAAGGCAGGGGACGCTTGCCAGACTGGCAGAGATTGGTGTCAAACCTGGGAAGATCAAAGTGTTTTTGAAGCTCTCACTCTCTGTCGCACTTTTACAGACACATACTCATATTGCAGCCAGGGACACCATTAGTTATGAACACATCCTGGCAGGCTTAGCATAACTCTGCTGATGCGGAGCCCAGGTCGATGCGGCTCATGTTAAACCCACAGTTGCATGCATAAAAACGGCAAATTCACATCATTTGCATGAGAGAGTTGGTACTTGTTGAATATTTATACGGTTTCTTCATATATCGTCTTGAATGACAGCTAAAAGTGCCTTTTTATGGGTATTATTCAAATTTTGGTACATGAGTGAAGATTGAAAGCTGTAAATCCACAGCAGATTGTTAGGCTTTCTTTTTGGGGGGCTTTTCCGGTATATGAAATATATTAAAGTGTCAACCAAGCCAAGGCAGACTATAGGTCCTGGGTGAAAAGTTACTTAAATGCTTTTTCTCCCTCTTTTCACCCACTCAAGGGACGCTACACAGAATTGAGTGTTTTTCAAAGACTTGTAAAATATAGATGTGAATCGATTGAGCTCAGCAAAACACAACAGGCCGCTCGACAAAGTGAGCCAATGCGGCGTGCTCTATGGGCAAAAGATTGGATATTCAGGCATCCGAAAACAAATATAAGTGAGACTGTGGTTTGATTGTCCTCAGGCCTGGCCCTGTCTTTACACTTTGCTGCTGGTTGTTGACCAATTTTCCATTTCCCAACTCCTTAAAGCTTTACTAATAGATTCCAAAGAATGAGTGCTTGCACCCAACGTGAGTGCAAACGCTTTTGAGTCGCTCAGTGCTTCAGACAAAATGGAGTAGCGCATGTTTGTCTCACCTGTCATTGAACGTGCTTGTTTCTGGTAAAGGACCATAGCTGCATTTTCCCTCATTGTTGTGTTATCGGGGAAAATTGAAGTCTAATGCTGCCTTTAGTAAAAAGAACACCTAGCTTACATGTCTGCACTGGCTTTGTTAGAATAAACAAAGTTCTAAAACATTTCAGGACATTTGCAATTCAAGAAGTGCAGATGACTAAAACTGTATTGAAACGGTAAGTGTTTCCTAAACCCCAAACTCACTTTGATGGCTGGACATTTGCAGAAGATAGTTGGCTGGATACATGGATAGATAGATGACTTTATTCATTCCTGAAGGGAAATTGGATCGTCATAGCAGGCTGGTATATTTGAACACAATACACATACAATAGAATAAAATACAGATACATTATACAAAATACAAAATGATATAGGAACCCTTGAACAACACAAGAAACCCCTTTGATACTCCACAGCTGCTTCCAGACAGGGCACTCTTTGTAGACATTATTGATGCTGAAGTGTATTTCTGGTTAGCACACGACACAATGATTGCTCTTTGGACGGCTCTTAGACTTTAATATAGCTAAAAAATATGACTCAATTTCCCTCCGTGGGCCATTTTCAACACCGGTATAAATTCTGCAGTCATTAGGAATCACTGGCATGCCTCAGATGCTGTAACATAAGGACGATAAGCACCTCTCCCCCCTTACTTCTCTTAGCACTTGTATCTTTTGTCATTATTACTTGCTCTCTTTCCCCGAGGCATCGTGATGTGCAGGAGGAAGAACTGCGGTCCGGACAGGAGGTTTGAGCAGAGGCTGAGCCGTCCTTCTGAAGGGCAGGTGCTTCTGCCACCTCGGGGACTTTTACTGGACACACAGCAGAGCAAGGACATGCTGGGCCTGTCCGTGCAGATGATAGTAACTTTATAAAAAGCTTTAACCAAATGAACCGCACCACAGGACAGAAATACAGAAGCGTGAGTCAAGCAGGCTGTGTCAGCAGCACTGAGGAGAACCCTGGAGGACGGGCAGAGGACCGACCAAAGCCTCTGCTTTGAACGTCTCTGTAAAAAAAGTAAATCTGTTTCCAAAGTTGATCTCGCAGGGTTGAAACTTGCGTCTTTCATCCACTAGTTGCCAGAACAAAAACTGTCTTCCTCCTCTCAGGGATCACCAGTGCAAAGATGTGTTTTTTTGTGGAGTGATGCATCTGATGGAGATAGTTCAGGGTGTGTGTTTGTCGTTTTCCTGCAGGCAGCGGCTGTCTTCTCTGCCTGTTTCTCTGTGGTGCTGCACTCCTCCGCTTTTTGCAACGTATCAGTCGTCGTTATATCTGATTCAATATCTTCAGGCTTGATTTATGTGCGTTTTGTATAGGAGGAGGTTGAAGTGGGGTTAGGTAGTATCATTAGGTTACGTGGCTGTATTATTTAGCTGAAAAGCATAGGTGGTTGGTGTATATTCCACGTAGGCTTCTCATCACGTTGTCCTCCTGCGACCCAAAAACAAGCAACGACAGACAAATGTAACCGAGCGCGTGCTGAACAGAAGACCCGGACTGCTAAAGCAACAAATCATTTCACATCAGCTTGATTTCACAGCTCTTTAAACAGGCGACAGCTTTAAAGCAGCTTCATCATTCCATCGTTTGCTCCACGCTTGATTTCATTTTACCCACATTAGCCACAAGAGCTGACCCAATCTGAGACAGACAATCACACACACACACAGTTTCACACCTTATGAGCAACTTATAATTGCTATAAATTAAGATGCATGCATTTGGACTGGGGCCTGTAGCTGGAATAATTGGAGAAAGCCAACACCTGCATGGGAGAACGTTCATGCTCCGTACAGAAGGGACCCAACAGTGACCTAAATCCAGCACCTTCTCGTCGTGGGAAACATGCATTCCACTTGACAATCTTTATTGAATGACAAACCTTACAAGTTTGTCATTCAATTCACTCTTTCACACACTCTCAGCAGCATTATTAAAGGGGGGTTGAAACTGTTATGTCTTTTTCAGAAGACTCTTCTTTTTTCCCTTCAGTTTCTTCACTTCGAAATCACTTTGGATGGAAGCTTAGTCCAACCGAGAAAGGCAATTTAAGACCAAACATCCCCATTTTGCGCAATTATTTTTGGCTTCCAGATTGTAGGTGCACAATGGTTGGACACACACTAAACGATTTGTTGCAAATGCAACCAGAAAAAAAAAAGGCTGTTGAGAATGTGATTTCCTGAAAATCTTCATGAACCTTAGCCAGCACCTGGTGCTCGCTGATGTTAAGTGCCTTTTGGATGAAAACTGTCATGGCTGTTGTGATTTGTATTGATTGGCTTGAAGTAGCAGATTAGAACATCTGCTATATATAATGGCAACCCCAATGCATGCTCATTTTAAAGATATGTCTCTGTTATGTTCTAATTCTTATCTGCAGCTGATACTTTTATTGTAAAGTTCATTATTATAACACAATCCCCAAACGTGTGGTTCTAAATACAAGCATCTTGCATGGGGGAGAATCTCTAAAAACACATCCTAAGCCATTCAGAGTGTCTCTGTGGTAGATCCTGGGACAGCTGGTATGTTCGGGAGCACATTGTGGCACAATGACACAAAGCCACAGACGCACAAACTGAAAACGATACCAGCCATGCTGTCAAGACGGGTGGTATGAGGAAGGGGTGTCAGACAGGTGTACGGTTATTAGTTGCTTCCCCCTCTCACCATTAATGACACGATCAAAGAAAGCCACCCGATTCAAGGCGTCACCACCATATTTGCTCCTAAAGTGGGTGTTGAGAAGAAGCTGGCAGCGTGGGTTTGACTTTCCATCTTGTTAAAGCCGACTCTTGTCACAAGTTTGCTCTCTTTTGTTTTACTCTCTGCTCTGATTTTCTCTAACATGCTCCCTTTCTTAGTCTCTTCCTGTCAGCTGAATTTAGCATCAAAACTGATCAGCACGTCTTTTTTTTGTGTGTGTGTTTTATGTGAATATCAGATTATCTCCTGCAGCCTTCCTATTATGGCGTTGAATTGTTAATACGCAGTTGGCATGTTTACACACATTCCTCACACAGACATCTCTGAACCGCATCAGAGTAATGAAGGACCATTAGCTGTTAAATGAGTCTCCTACCTGTGCCACTAAGCAATATGTGGGTGAGAGCTGGATGGATGCGTTTTTTTATTATTTATTTTTTTATCTCTTCAATCCTGCTTGCCTCTCCAATCTTGGCTAAAAGTGCCTACAGCTGAAGCCAGATATTTACATTCTGTATATAAATGTATGCTTAAGTCTATTGTTTATCTGGAAGACTTAATTTGTGCCCAAACCTAAACTTCTTAGCCAATGACATCAGATGATGCTTCAATTGTTCCACGTAATCATATTTCCTAATGATTGTGTCTATTTTGTGCACACCCACACACCAACATGCTGCCACCCCTATACTTCACAATTTGGATGTTGTTCTCAGTTTTACAAGTTCTCCCTTTAAAAAGTTTATGATGGAAAAGCAGTTGGGTTTAAGTTTTATTATTCAACAGGATATGTCTCGAAAAGAAAAAAAAAAGTTATTTGTCATCACTAATTGTATTGTGGCTTTTAATATCTATTTGGAGAAATGGCTTCTTCCTTGCTGAGTGGCCTTTCAGCCCATGTCCGTACAGGTTTGTTTGATTGTAGATCATGGCATCAGCTTTAGTATCTTCACAAGGTCTTTTTGCTTTTGTTGATATGCAAAAGTCACCTCAACCTTGTTCATATCTGGGACAGAGAATTTGTCTTCTTCCAGAAATGGGTGGACATTTTTATGCCCTGTATTTTATAGTATTTTAGTTTGAACAGGTGAATGTGGCACATTTAGACTTTTTATCCTGTCAAACTAGACTGCATGCAGCTTTCTGTACAACTGATTATGCATATTTTAATTACCTCTTGGGCTGTTGCAAAGGAAGATTAGTTGTCTGTGCCTTGATGTGGTAAATCAACAGACACAGAACCAGTCTGCTGTTTGTTGGTTGCAGTGATTGAACCACATGGAACAGGTATATATTCCACAAGTATTTTTTCTTTCAACAAAATATCCGTCAAGACTACTTTCTCTCATTCATTGTGAGAATGTGAGATTGTGCTTGTTGTTGAAAAGGAATTTGCTCATAATTATTTCATAATTTTATGTACAGTGTCTATTGGCAGCTAATACTAAAACATTGTTACCTTAATAAATTTATTTTTGGAAATTAACTGATTGTCCTCAAATTTTCTGCAGTGGGTTGTCTCCGCACAGTCACATCTGTTTGATGTCATTAGTCAGACAGAAAGATGAAGCTAATTGCTCCACCATTCCTCCTTCAGCTAGGGATTTCTGATAAATTTGGTGGACCTTGCCAGTTTGCTCAATTCTTTCTTCTGTAATACTGACATTGGGTGAGCCGTGCATAATGGCCTCAGGACCAAGCCCATTTATTAGGTATTCCTTGTGATGTGGCTGGCAGAAAGCTGTGGTAAATAATTAAGCTTGGATGAATCATACCCTACAGGACATGGGGAGAAAAATGAAGACTTTTTTAAACGTGATGAAATCAGTGAACGTTGCTAATACTCAAGTCTCTTGCTTTGTGTCAAAATCATCACAGCACAAAGCAATCGATTTGTTAATGGGTACATAACATCACATTAAGTCACGCTGCTGCCTTTTCATCTCACCCCACTTAGTGTTTATACATAAACAAATTAGTTACATGTGCATATTTAACACATCTACATAGTTACACTCAGTTCTGTTTTCCTTATGGCTCTTTTCCATCATATGGTGCCCTTAACTCACCTTAGTTGCCACTATAGATGATATGTGTCTCAGCTTTTGAGTCTGTTGGGACTTCCTATGCCCTCATTCCTCTACTTATTTCTTTTTTCTTTCTATTTATTACCAGCTACCGTACGTTTATGCCGCACATTTGTTTCTCAAGTAGTTTCACATGTGCTTCTAAAGTTTCTCTGAGTTACAGCCAGTTGCAGCACCTGTACTGTGCACACTGATGGGGTGTTTGGAAAGCACTTCCTGTGCAAAATCATTGCAGGGCTTACGGGTGTCCCATTTATGGATTCTGTAAAATAATGATAGATTCTGTAAAAGCAAAGAACTGCTTTGGTTTTCCACAGATGTCTTGGAGCCATGTCATTTATTTTAATGTCTGCAGAGGATCACAGTGGAGTAAGCTGGATAGCGACACAGAACACAGCAACTGTCTTGTTATCCCTGGAAACTAATATTGAGATACTCCAATCAGAGTGGATCACATTCGAAATCTCTGTTGTCTGGTGTTCAAGCATTTAAAGCGGTACTATACTGCTGCGAGCCCTGCCCCTCCCACCTTCCAAGCACTGAAGTCAGTGGTTCATCCTGACTACTGCCTGCAGCCTGCATGTCCACATTTCAAATGAATCCTATATGTGCAAAGCTGCTGCTGATCCTGCCCTAGTCTACAAAGCGGGATGTTAATATAATTATTTTTTTCACTGAACCGTCATTGCACTAAAATAAATCTCTGCTTCAAGAGAGAGAGAGCGGTCTTTCCCCTGCGTTAAGTGCTCGGCTCAGGCTGTGTCTGCAGTTGGTTTGAACTGATCATGTCACGTCAGATCTTGATAACTATCGAAGCTTTCTTCTCATTTTTGAAGCGTTTTTCTTTCTGTTAATATCAAGACTTTACTCTCATATCATCACCGCTTTATTCTGGCAATATTATGACTTTGATCTCCCAATTAAAAATTGTCTATGGCCCGATCAATACACTTTTGACTCAGTAAAAATATTTTTTTGTGTTCTCTTTCTATTTGAAAAAGTATCAAAAAGTATGGAAATACATGTTGGTACCGATACCAGAATTTTGATATTGTGACAACACTATTAGAGATACACTTCAGATCTGAAAATCTGAGGTGTAGCTGTTGGCCTTTAACACACACGTGATACTAAAGGAAACAGTAGGAGGACAGAGGAAAAATAGCTTGTTATTCCAGTGCTAATCTGGACTCATTGTTGAAGCAAATTGTTTTCATGGCTTTGTCTTCAAGTAGACACATTAAAATTTAAAGTAGTTTAGGATTTTTAAGCGTGGAGGTCAAAACGTTTTTTTAGTAGTTTGTTTTGGTTAGCATACCCCTTAACGCCTTACCAAAGTTGTTTTTCCCTTTGGCCAAACTTGGATCTGGTGCACAAATTAGACCCAGTTCCACTATCCCAACGAGGGGACTTTCAGCATTGGAGAAAGGAAGAACTGATGCTCGAAAAGCCTTCGCATGGGTTTCTAAATGGAGTTGGGGAGGAGGGGGGTTATGGGAGTTATTAAGAATCCTGAGATTTGGGGAAAGCCTTAGTTCAGTGCAGCTTTAAATGGCACCGCTGTGATAAGCAGCTCACAATGTTGAGATAATGTCTGTAGCTGTCAGTGGAGTCGAAAACGGTGACAGAGAAAAATCAGCAACAGCCGTTGCAAAGCCAATGTTTTTTTGTTTCAATTTTACAACCATTTACATTGCATTTTTCTAAGGAGCGATTTTCAGATCAGGTATTTCAGTACCAATTATGCATAGTCAATTAAATGTGATTTCATGCTTTAAATTGTATTAATCTTCTGTGTTAGTTTGACACTGTGGAACCCTCTTTGTCATCCTGAAAGAGAAATGAACATGAGCAACGTCAACTCCATCTCATATGAAATTGTTAAATTTTCCATCTGATGTAAATCCCAACTAGAAACAGAAAGGCTCTGCTTGACTTGGTAAAACCTGTCTTTATATGCACAGAAAGAGTTGTGTATCAGTTGGTCCTTTCTAAAATGACTTCAGAGTTTACCAGCTGATTCCCATTGTGGATTTATAAACATCCATTCAGTCATTGTGTTATTCTTTATCTCTAATGTAGACAAGCTATAAAATTCATCTTCATAACTCGGGGTAACGGTGTGCTTTCTTGTCACTTTGCCCTCATTAACAAGACATATGGTAGTAGCAGCTACTCAGAAGCATGCGATTAGACATTAATCACAGAAAACAACTGTCATGTTGATTACTCATCTCAGTTGTATCTTCTTCTGCAGATGCAGAGGTTGAACTTATCCATTCAATTATTGTTTTTTATTAGTTTTTTTCTCGCCTGACAGCGTCAAGGAAAGTTAAATGAACCTGAATGTTCCAGCAGGGTTACTTAGATTATTCTGTAACAACATAATGTGGGGGGCTTGACTCTTTTCCAGAATGTGTAAACAGTTCTTGTATCTTTTCCAGGTTTTCTGGTATTAATTGGTGTCTGATACATATCTCATTCAGCAAGCATGCACTACATGTTGATCTTTGCTGGAAAATGTAATTTACAGACTTTTCTAGTGCAATAATTCCAGAAAACAGGCCCTTAAAGTACAACATGGGCATACCCATCAGTATTACAAAAACCAGGATATTCCAGCCAAACAAAGTTTGCAGCAGATCTCTTCCTCCATTTCATTGGACACTGGTTAAGGAATTTACTGGTCAGTAATTTTTTGACATGAAATCTCTAACTTTTCCAAATACTTAATGTTAAGCTAATAACAGTGAGGAAATTGTAAGTAAATTAACAGGTTATTGTAAAAAAAAATAATAATGTTGGAGGGATAACAGATCTTGAGATCCCTCTGATTTTCTGACTTCTTTTATTGAAAGGTTTCGGTAGTGAAGGCCTCAATGGCTGACCTATTTTTTTAGATAAAGGGACCAGATGAGAGGAATTAAACAGCCTACTGAAAGCAAAATGAAGCACTCTGTTTAAACGTACCAACTATGTATTAATTTGATCGCAAAATTTTTTACTCATTTGAATCCTAGGATGTCATTGGCAAGCAGGCAACCCAGTTGCGTAACTCTTGTGACTCCGGTTCCGTTGTGCAAGTGTACGCTCCATATGTTCCAGCGACATGTGTTCTCTTCCTCACATGTTGTTTCTCTGCCTCTTATTTGGCTGCCATGTAACGCAGCCAATGATAGAGGGGCTTAAATCCAGAGCCATTAAATAATTTTATCCAATGTCTGAAAATGTGTAATGTTTTGGTGTGCAGCATCAGCCAAACAAGGCTGACCCAGGAAACATAGCCGTACCATAACAGCGCTGTGGGACTCCAAACAGTATGAAATGCAAGCAGAATAAAATGTCTGTCAACTGATTTTTTTCTTAATCGAAAACCTAGAGATTGTGAGTTAGTGTGGGACGCCAGTAGTGGGAGTTTGAAACAAGTTATTTTAATTTATTTTCCAAGCACGAGTTTTCAACAAACTAACTTCTGGGAATAACTTAATTTGCACTCCGATGCTGAACTATATTATTGGGTCTTGTCTTAATTAAATACTGTATTTTCGTACCGTGGCTTTTTGAATGTCCAAGTGAATTTATCTTTGCCTGACAGTACTTGTTCTTTCTGTCATGACAAAGGAACATCCAGTCACCTTGTATGCTCCTAAAAAAACTGTGCTAAGATCAGATAACACCTCTTTCAGCTGTAAAGTGTTGAAGCATTAAAGTTAGCCTCTTATTCAAAGCTTCACATTTTTCCGAAACTAAAAAGCAACAAATCATTAAATACATTTTATAAATAAATAAACTCTGTTTCACAAAAGGAAGAAACCCTGAAGGATTCATTTGAAAGTTTCAGTTTAAATATTTATGCGCCAACTTCTCTAAGTCTAAGGCTGTGGTTCTCAGTTGGAAAAAAGGCGGAGGCCAATCTGTCCCTCAGTGGAAGAAGTTCAAGTATCACGCTGTCTTGTTCACAAGCACTGGAAGGGTGGAGCTGTACATTGGTAGATGGGTTGGGGCCGTATCTTTGTTGATGAAGCTGAAAGTGCCTTGAAAGTGTTCCCAACTAAGAGATCGTCTATGTTGAAACAATATGGATGATGTGGTTGAAATGAGCTTTCTCTGTAGGAAGTTGGTTGGACTCATTCTTAGAAATAAGGTGAAGAGTTTGGTCATCTGTAAAAATGGTAAATGGCTTGTACTTGTATAGTGCGATGGCCCGAAAGCTCTTTACACTACAGTTGGTCATTTACCCATTCCCACCCTGACGGTGATGAGCTATGAAGCTCATATAGAGCTACAACTCCTTCACTTCTGAAGGACTCAGCTAAGGTGGCTTAGGTATCTGAATCTGATGCATCTTTGCCGGCTCACATGGGAGGTTTTTGGGATGATCTGTTTGAAAAAAAAAAAAAAAAAAACAGGCAGACTTGTGAATTTTGTTGCTAGGGAACATCTTAGGATCTAGAGCTCTTGTTCGTGGATAAAAGTAGGAGGTTGACTGGAAGGCCTGATTAATAGTTGGCATACCCTGTGTAGTGCAACAAAATGTTTGCTTTGGTATGAATAACTATTAAGGACAAAAAGCAATTAGCTAGAAAGTTAGTAATTTTTAACCAAATTGGCAAGCCAAACAGCTGCCAATCTCTGTCAGTTATTCTTTTATGAATACCTGCCTGGTGTGGTGTGGTGTTGTCGAAACAACAGATAATGAAGTGAATTTGGGCATTGGCATTCTCAACCAGTAAGCACTACACACAGGCATAAACCAAACACAATTAACCTCTCTCTAAAAGAAAATCATTTATTAAGAAAACGCTTCAACTTCCAGTTAAAATACTACAGGTAGGTTATTAATATTCAAGTAAGTAATAATGAAGTTAGGAAATCTAATAGGATGATAAATCTAAGGACAAGTAGTGAAAATAACAACAAATAAACCTGAAGCATAAATATTCAGTGACATCACAGTTCAGTGTGGCTATGTGTATCAGAAACAAAGGTTTTTTTTAAAAGATAAATTGGAAATGAGGACAATTCGCTCCAACCTCTAATCAACAAAGCAAAAGAAAAAAACAAACATTAATGGACAATTGATTGTAAATGTTGTGTTAATCAGCCATTATGGGGACCGATTGAACGGAGTTAGGAATTACCAAGAGTTCACACAAGACATATGTAGGTATGTCACAGCCTTAATTAGCGGCTCTGCTAACAACTAAGAAAACAACATCTGTGGCTCTATCTAGCAGCCCCTCTAAGCCCTTTGAGTAATATAAATAGTAATGTGCTTGAGCTACAGCCAATAGAGGTGTGGACAGAAGGAGATATAGTGTAAACCCAGCAGAACTCATGGGGGCTAATGTTTTAACATTAGCAGCTGCTATAACAGACACAATTTAACATGCTTAAGGATTTTGCGGACGTCTTTTTCTGGTGGTTACTGGGAGGGGAAGGGAAAACCCAGACAAAATGGAACAAGTTCACATAACAGTCACTGAAATAAAGTTTGTCCGAGCCAAGACAACCCAAACCACTTTGCAGCCTCAGGCTGAGTGGCCTATTTCACAGAAACAGTTAAGTAAAACAGAATGAAATGAGCAACATTTGTAATCCTAAACTAATTTACCCTTTGCTGACACAAACAGTGGAGCACGTTGGAATCGGCATGTCCAATGGCCCTGTGAGTTGTGGCGGCAGTGCTGGAGTGGGCTGTTGGCGAGCCCGGTAGCTCATTCAGGGCATGGAGGTGACATAATTAGAGATAGACACATCTCTTATTGGAAGATATATTCTGAGATTCTGCAGGGCTGGTACTGCACACAGCAAGTCTCGGTCTGTTCGGCCATTGAGGATGGCTGAATACACAGACAGCAACCTTGAAGCTTGTGCTTCCATGCTTCTTCTTTAGAGGTTCAAAGTATTTCACTCGGCCAGTGAGATCAAGACATGCACGCATGGAGGACCTCCCTTTGCGCAGCGGTTGCTGGGGAAGAGAAAGGCTTCTGCTCTGCATGGAGAATCTCCAGCTGTGTGCAAATCCCTCCTTCCTAGGAGTCCATAATTAAAAGGATTAATTGTATGTATTCTGGTATTCAGATTTCTTTACCAGTATCTCTTGCACTAAGTGCAGTTCAGTCCTTGTTCTCCATATGGCTGGAGTGGATCTCCAACGCAAGACTGTTTAGCATAATCTATAGATTGTAAATAGGGTTGAAATTGAAGCTTTAAAATGTCTTTCCAAAAGCCTAGATTCAACCTGATTCATGTGTGAATTTCCCTTCTGGTCCTGTTACGTCAACGACTCACTTGCTGATGAAAGAAGTGACATTTATTTATGAATTTTACTTATCTGCTTAGTTTGGTAGGGAGAGTCATGGCAAGTTTAACAGTTTTCGGAAGTTAATGTTATTGCAACCTTCAGAAGTGGTATTGGTCTGAATTTATAACTTAAAAAAAATAAGAATAAAATTTTTTTTTTCCAATCAGACCAAATTACTCTGCATTTAACCCATCCCTGAGGGAGCAGTGTGCTGCCGACAATGACTGCCGCACAGGAAGCGATCTGTGGTCCAGGGTGTTGCTCAGCCTTCCTTTGGGGCCTCTCCAAAACGCAAACGCCCGGCTCTCTAGCCATTAGTCCACCACTCCCACAAGGTCCTTCCACGTTTATTCGTGATAGATTTATTGTAAATGTGCGAATAACATGGAATATTGGAAGATAGAGCATGTTATGTTTTTATTTAATGGCTGTATCTGACCCTATGTAGGCGGTGAAAACCTTATTCAAGACACGGCATATGGTTACACTGAGCCCGGAAAAACACGCGCCATATGTTTTTTACGTGTGATCCTGTCTCAGTATATTGTCTTTGAAAGTCACACAGTAGCACATGGACTGGTCAACCACCGGCTGTTGATCAAATCACACTTCTAATTAGCTAACTGTGAGCATTTTCCTCCACACAGCACAGACTATAAATTTTGTTTAAAAGCTTATAAATAATACGCATAAATCTCCCTGGAGGTTAGATGCATCGTCAGCTAAACAGCGCAGTGTTTGTTCACTAAGGAGCTCTAATAGACTTTTATGAGCAACACAAACGCATTCTCTGGTTCCTCACATGCAAACGCAGAGTCATTCTCCCTTTGAGCGCCCAGCAGGACATGCTTAGAATGTCACATATTCAGACTTTCCTCTTACATTACTGGTGGATACATGTTTTTGTTTTCAGCCGACAGGCTAATCCCGCATAGCACCAGTCGCTATCCTGATTGCAGCCGTGTGTCTGGTGCCATCCTATCTGACGCGCGGTCATTTTCACCACCCTTCATGTGCATCTCTGATGGTTAATAGGCGCCAGTAAAGAGAGTGGCCCAGAGCCTGCGGAGGACTGCGCACTGCCCGCACCGTGCATGCGATTCTGCTGATTTCTTGTAAACACTCTCTGCAGGCCAATAAGCAGTAAGGACTGGCTTCTGCCCTCTTCTTTAGCGGCGGCCGTGACTTGCATCAAATGACCTGAAAGTCTTGGCGAGGCCGGGCTGATTACACTGATTAAAGGAAACGAGATGCATTAATTCATGGAGGAAATATTCATTAATGTTTGTTTAATGCAGGAAAAGCCTACTGAGACACCCTCATGTCCAAGATTCACTTACGTCACAGACTTATAAGCAAATTAATGAAAGTAAGTTCCTCTTTTTCATAGAGTTCTCCACAAATTAGATGTTTTCAGGTTTGATTTCAAATGATCAATGAAATTGTTCTTTTAAAAAAAAACTGCTTTTGGATGTTTTTCTTTTCACTGAGAGGATATTATAAAGAAAGCCAGATCATTTCCTCTTTTTATTCTCTCCATGTACATTAATGCTGAACATGTCTTGTTGTGGTGAATCTCACTTTCTTCCAAGAAACATTTTTTTTTCCCCGATTAATTTGTTTTTCTTTTGTGTGTTGCCGACTATAGACGCTGCCCTTGTTCGGTGTCCTTAAGTTAAAAGGAATTTTCAATAAAGGTTGAATGAATAGTAATCTTACACTAACTCCTTATTTTATGAGGAAATGAAATGCATCGCATGAAGCTTGGAATACTTGACTTTAAAAGTTTTCTTTTTTAGCTCTGAAGAACTTTTTTCATACATCTGAAGCTCGTTTTTTTAAATATATATATAAAAACCTCACAGCTTTTTATCTCCTTTATACTGTTTTTATTTTCATTTAGCCGCCTCGAATAGGAAAAATTTTTTTGCTCAGCCTGTCAGTCATTTTTATTATTTCTGGATTTTGTCGGATTATCTGGGAAACCCCCAAGACCCTCTCGCTGCAGTGACTTTGAATCGAAATTAACCCAAATACCTGTTTGGTTTGCGATAACGCTGCAGCAAAAGCCGTGTGCGCGCTTGCTGTGAAGTGGCTGTGTCTCTGTGCAGCCCGACCAGCCACCCGTTGTTGACCTGCAGAGCCGCTGACCTTTGTTTCCATCACAGCTGGGCTTGTGTTGCTCTCCTTCAGCCAAGTTGGAGCACAGAGCCACTGAGGCATGCCGATACAATTTCCACCTCTCTGACTCATCTAAAAAAACATGTTGCGTGTGCTCTTCTTTACTTGTTTGCCGACGTTGAATTTTTAAATTCACCGGCACTGTGTCTCGCGTTTTAAAGAGAGGATGCCTGACAACACGATGCTCCTGGTAAGATTTCAGGTCTGTTGTTTCCCTTCGCTTGGCGATGATGTAACGAGGATTGCAGAGTTTGTAGACAGAGCTGATATGTTATGAAAAATAAAGTGACCAGCTCTAAGGAATGATATAGCTGCACACGCTGAGTCATTAAAGTGTAATGTACAGCCGCGGACTTTAGGTACCATGATCCAAGTGTGGTAAAGTTGACGCTCCGAGTCAAATAAGGAGCTTCTCTAAAGTAACTTTCCCAATAAGCTTCCTGACAGACTCGCTGGGAAAGCGTAACATTTCTGCCAAGCATGTTTAGACGCAGTGCCTTGCAGATCTAGCCGTAGTGCTTGACCTTTGCATCAATTTGCCAAGTTACAACCACAATTCCTAATGGGGCCTTTTATATGTCAAACCAGCACAAAGTAGTATAAAGCAGAGAAGTGGAAGGAAAAAGAGGGATAATGTTGTGGGGAAGTTAAAACCCGATTTAGCTTATAAAGCAATATTTCACACCAGAAACATCTCTCAGAGATCAGTTCAATCCTTCACCTTTAAATGGAAAGAGTATAGCACAGCTGTAAACCAAAGCATGGCCTTCAAGCTATGTAGAAAAAGCAGACAGGGAGAGATTTAATCAGAGAAGCAACCAGTAGGCAAATGGTGACACTGGAGGAGCTGCAGGGATCCATAATTCAGGTGGGTGAATCTGTCAGCAGGATGACCCTCAGTGATGTACACAGAGTGACATACGATGTAACCTCTAATAGAAAGAAAGCCATGAAACGGCAATGGCTGGCAGCTGTAATTGTAGTAAATGTGTTATAGAGTCAGAATGGGCAGAATACAATTTTGATTTTTATTTGTAATAAACCTGTCCCTACTCTCTAAAAAGAGACACATGCGCAGCTGTTTTATTACTGAATAACTAATGTGAGCTCAACACAGTTCACATTGCTCAAACCTTTCCCACATTTAGGCTGCGTTGACACTGCAGGAAAATACGACCCAAATCCGATCTTTTTGTCCACATGTGACCCATATCTGTGCTTTTCACAGCAGTGTGAACAGCCCACTTCCGATCTTTTTACCCCCAAAAAAATCTGATTTGGTCCACTTCCATATGTGGCACTAATTTCAAATACGTGTTGGATTTTTTTTCCCAATATGTCTACAGTCTGGACGGTCATTGTCGCATTTTATCTATCTTTCACGTCACTCTCCTGACTCCAACCACAGACAGTAGTAGCAGTTAGTGCTCTATAAAAGACTGTTGTCCCTCAGTATGAGGGATTGCTGCAAGACTTGATGCAATCTTCTGGGTTTTCTTAGAGAGGAAACTTTTTGACCAATCTGTATAATCTGATTGATTTTGACTTTGGCAAGTGCCTTCAGATGACATGTTTCATGAATTGGCACTATATAAATAAATTTAATTGAAAATTGAATTGTTAATAGCAGTGCTGATTTCTTCTTACCTTCATCTTGCTATGATGTGATCTTAATATTGTCAGCTCACATTGCTCCACAGCTTTCTAATAAGGAGAGATGTTGGCCGGTATCCGCGTGTTTTTCTCTAGGTCTCTTTTTTTTTTAAACAAAACTTTATTGAACCCTTCTAAAAAACAAGTTTGTTGACAGTGCACAGCTGTGGGGCGTCTCTCTCTCTCTCTGTCTTCTGCACATGCGGGTCACTTTTGAACCGTTCAGACAGCAGTATGCTGCCGGCCGGTCGCATTTAATAGTAATGTGAACGGCCACCTAAAAAAAAAAACAGATTTCAGCAAAAATTTTATTGAGCACCGAGACCTGCAGTGTGAACGTAGCCCTAGATATCTGAACGTCTCAATATTTTCTTCTTTTTTTTTTTTTGCCATGAGGTGAACTACATCCTCTTACAGGACGGAGTTCCCATGTGGCAACCATAGAGCAACAGTGTAAGCAGCGGCACAAGAAGCGCTTGTCTCTAGAGCTTTCATTTACCGCCTGCGTCCGAGGCAAAAGGCAAGAGCTCACACCTTTGTGATTCACACATCTCTGCTCATCTTTGCCTCCTAGCTAGAACAGGCTGGTTTTGGCAGCAGCACATCCATGTGACTAAGCCTGACCTGCACAACAGCGACGGCAGTGAAAGAATACGGGCTGGTGGTGATCCTCACACCGACGTAGAACCCAGTACAGCTGATTCATCGGCGGCAGAATAAAATATTTCTCCGTGTCGACTGGCTGCGCCTCTGTCAGCTTCTGTAATGTTAATTTGAATGTCAGTCACTATATTGTAAATGCTTATTGATCTCCCTGCTGCATGCACATAATGACAGCTTGTAAATGTGTTTTGTGGAGGCTGCCATTTGTTTCACTTATCAGTTTATAGGTATACCCGTAAGAGCCACAAAAGTGTTTCAGGGCTGCTTTGTTTATTCGACATTAAAAAGGGGCACTTTTGTTGAATTATGCAAAGTATTTCTATTTTCATTGCCTCAGTTTACTCACTACATTATCTCCTTCTGTTCTAATTGAAAATACTCCCTGAATGTTGCTTCGACGTTGTGCTGGCCGTGTTGTTTCACTCAGCACTGAATCCTTTGACACCAGTACTGTCTGCCTTACCTCGAATAGCACATAGGGTGTCTTTGTAAATTATTATGTGTCATATCTTTTAATTACTTTGTTGCATTCTGATGTATTAAAATAATAATTACGAAAGACCCAAAGTTAATTGTGCCTACATGTTACATTGCCTTCTGCACAGTTTAGTCACTAGTCATTTCCTGGAAACTGGAAGCTGTGATTGTGATTTTTATTTTATTTTTTTAGCTCGAAGAGAAGTTTTTTGTTTTTTTTTATTAGTTTATTTATTCTTAACAAACATGAGTCACTGACCAGCCATTACCAGAGTTAAGTTGGAGACCATGATATTACCAGACATCATATCCTGGTGTGTTTACACAAAATGCTTAGAGATGATAATTTGATTTGCTGAAATGACCTTTTGTGTTCAGTGGCCGGGCTTAGTTTAGAGACAGGGTGAGGAGCTGTGATCCAGGGGTGCCCAGAGTAGAACTGCTGCTCCTTTGCTCTGAGAGGAGGCAGCTGGGGTGGTTTGGGCATCTGATCAGAATGCCTCCTGGTTGCCTCCCTTTGGAAGTTTCTTTTATCACATCCCACTTAGAGCAGGCTTGGTGGAGGACTATATATCGCCACTGAGCTGGAAACAGGGATGTCTGGGTTCACCTGTGGGTGTCTGTTATCGCCACAAACGCTGGATAAGCAGAGCCCGATTCATGGACTGATAGATGGCCACATTTACCACTTCTCTGTCAGTTATCTCCAACCTTGGGGCGCAAAAGAGGCTATCAAAATATTTTGTTCATAATACAAACAACACACAGAATGATGCAAAAAAATCTAGATGATTTAACTGTATCAAATACTTTAATATAAATAATTGCATTTTCTTAATGTGTTGCATTACTTACTGTATTTGAGATGTTTAAAGACCTTTTTTAGACAGTTTATCCTTTGGACTGTTTGTCCAGGACAAACTGAGACTCTCAGACTGGTCAATATTGCATTATTACTCATTTGGTGAAGAGACATTGTTGAATTTGGCTTTGGGGTTCCAATAGCTGAAAGCCGGGCTTGACCAAGCCTTATCAGCAGATCTGGGGTTAGTTGGTACCAGAAACAACCAGCCAGGCTGGAGGGGAGCAGCTAATTTGACTAATGTTACCCACAGCTCTTTGTAACTGACCATAAGGTTGATCACAGGCTGACTGATGCTGATGATGAAAAACTGCCTGCTTCTCATAAGGACTTTATATAATAAAGAAAATATGGTTCCTCAAAAATGAGAAAAATTTTATTAGATTATAACTTCTGTCTTTTATTTACAACAGCACCCTAATAAGTCTCACGACAAGATTAAAAAAACCTTAATTCATGACAAAGATGAAAGTATTACATATTTGTGAGATATGTCAGACTATACTGACACAGCTGTGAACACATGGCTGCAATCAGAGATCATGTTCATTTTGTGTTAATATGGTAAAGTGTGAAGCAGTGGCCTGGTAAAAACTGGGTTGGCCAAATAATTATAGTTGAGTGGAAGTTTATTTGTAAGGTGCATGTTTGTAGGTTCACTATTGAGAAGATACAGGCTGAGGGGAAGGAGAAAATACCTTCTCTGTGCAAGTGAACATCCTTGAAATGACGGCGGAAACAAAATAATCAGGACCCATCACCTATGAGATGATTTAGATCCACAAACACGGTGGAGTAGCTCCTGGATCATTTAAACTGCAGCAGCCTGTCAGACTCATTATTTCCATTTCTGCAATGTCACTAAGTAACGGCCGCCGTCGCATCATCAATCCAGGGGAAAAAAACGTTTTTTTTAATTAATGGAAAACTTCTATTGTGTTATTAAACACAATATTACAGTTAACATTTAAAAAATGGATAAATACGGTTGGCTGCATATGGTGGTTCTGATCCAGCTGCTGAATTTGACCCCGATCTGCTCCTGCTCTTGTCGATTGTTACATTTCATAACAGCAAACAGGCTTAAATCAGAGGCAACCAGACTTTCGTTCAGTATTTTCTCAAAACATCTCAACACCTATCCTTGAGTCTTTGTCAATTCTGGTGCCCCGCACTTGAGCACTTGAGCTGTTGCTTTTAAGGACATGGATGCCAATCCTCTTAGGTGCATTCTAAGTCAGATGCAAATCAATGAGTCACCTACCACTGTCCTGGGTTGTTAGAAGCTATTGCTTGGTGTGAGTGAAGTACATGGTCACCTGAATAATGAAGAGATGCTGATGTAATCTCCCTGGAATGTGTTGGAGGACCGAGATGTGAACACTGGAGAGTTGGAAGCTCAATCCTCCTCCTCTGTTTAGTAATGGCTTTCCTCTTTTGACCAAGATGGCTTCTTTTAACCCTCTTTCAAACCGTCTGTTCTCCCTGTCCAAAATCTGGACATCATCGTCGTCAAAACTGTCATTTGTTCTTGAGGTGGACTGCTGAATCTTTCCCCGAGCTGCTGGCTCTCCTGTGCTGCGCCGTACGTTTATGTAGCTGTTGTTTAGTTTCTCCAGTGTAGGAGTCTGAGCCGTCCTCGCTGCATTGGACCGCAGACAACGCCACTCAGCTGTGGTTTGGGTGTTCTGTCTTTGGGAGGAACCAGTTTTTGTCTGAGAGTGTTATTAGGTTTGAAATTTACTGGTATGTTGAGTTTGGAGAAAATTCTCCAGAGTGTCTCAGAAACTGCTGACATATATGGAACGACAATGTTCTTGAGTCTCTCTGGTCTCTCTGTGTTCGAAGCTGTAGATTTTTTTCTGCCAGCTTTGTTGGCTGATTTGACAAGGGCCCATTTTGGGTAACCACAAGCCTGCAGTGATTTCCTACATTAAAACAGCAGCGCTCCAACTGCAGGTTGCTCAAGTGCGAGCCGCCAGAATTGACAAAGACTCCAGGATAGGTGTCAAAACGTGTTCAGAAAGAACAGAACAAAAGTCCGGTTGCCTCTGATTTAAGCCTGTTTGCTGTTGCGATGACCCGGATAACTGAAAAGTTGCACAGGCATACATCTCATAACCTTTGTCGCCACCTTTCCCAGTGACAGATTTGTCTTCTCAGCCTCCACACTGATCAGACACCATTTCCCCTGTATTTGCGCCTCTAAGTGCATAATTTGGCTGAGTTTGAAGTTTTTCTTGAGCAGATGTTTTATGCTTGTGCTCCAAGCGAACCCAGTGAGGCATGGACTCCTGCTTCGCCTTTAACCCACTAGCAGTAGTCTTAAGCCTACAGGAAATAACAATATAGGAAATAGCTCTTTTATGTCTTATCCCAAATTCTATAGTATAGGCGCAGCCCTTTAGGCTCTGCGCTTCACTGCACCTCACTTTTCTACACAGCCTGTATGGCTATAGAAACAACAATAGGCTATTTGGGAATGGATTGTCCGGTCCCAGCCTCATTTATGTTCAATGATACCAGGTTGAGGCGGTGAGGGGAGTGGTAACAATTCTTCTTTTCAGTTCTGCGCTGTGCACGAGGGATAAACATCATGAGGAAAATGCATAAATACAGACTGTAAAGCGCTCTTTTTAAAGAGGGAGGGAAAGGAATTAGGGTCTGTGCAGAAGCTCCCAATTTTACAAAACCCTAAAAATTGCCCTTAAAAGAACACACCGACATTGCCGTGTGACTAAATTGAATATGTGCTCCTGAATTCAAGCGTATGGTTATGCATTCGTTGCTCCAGTCATACAGTATGGGAGTTAGGTCAAGCTATGGGAAATTGCAATAGCTTGAATTGCACAGCTGCCAGACCAGCATTCATTCCAAGGTGAGCACAATTCATATTTTAAACCTTGTCATGATCAGCAAACACTTATACTATTGAGCAGCTTGCATGTAAAAAAGGAATCCAAATCTGAATCTGAGATCTGCGGTGAGTTGGAGGCATGGTTCAGTGCTTTGTTGCTTTACAGACTGAACACTTTTCATGATGAAGAGCCTATCTTCCAAATATGCGAAGGTTTAACCTTGAAGCCCAAAACGTTATTTTATGTCAAACACTTTTCTATACAAAAACATATTCATTCATTGTGTAATGTAAAAAAATGGCTGCAGATATTTGCATTTTCTGCAGTACCCACGCAGTTTTCATTTCTAATATAAAAGCTTTGCACATACTTTAGACTGCGTTGAGATGTCTTAAAACTAAAACCATCATTCAAGAATTTGCACTTGAAGCATCTTTTGAAAAAAAAAAACACGACAACAACAACAACATCCGTTTGAAGTCTGAAGGTCTTATGAAAAATTACCAGTCCATTAAAAGCCTTTATTTCTCAGCTTCATAAGAAGCTATTCATTTAAAACAGAAACCATTTGGGAGATTAAAATGTCAGCCTAATTGTGAATGATTGGACTTGTCTTTAAATGAATCAATATTTCAAAGAATGGATGGTTCATTTGTGCTGAAAGGATGAATGAAAAAGCCTCTGATGTGTCACCTAGTCTTCTTGGTTTAACACTGAAATTAAGGGGACCAAGGTGTTACATGATAGAAAATGCAAATCCCGGATACCTCAGGAAGTGCTGTAGTTTGAAACATGCTTCTAATATTGCCTGCTTTAGATCAGCCTCTCATTAGCTTTGTACTTACCCCCTTTTGTCTGGCTCAAACTGTTTCTTCACTGCGCTCTGCACCTTGATGGCTTTGATAGCTGAACTAATAACGTCTGCCTCCCAAAAACACTTCCATGAAAGAACATTTTCTGATAAGAAAGATCAAACAGAGTAAAAGCACAGGAAATGCTCTCTCCTCCTCCTTTCTGAAACAACATCCCTGTTCAAACTCCCTGTGAGATGCAGCGGTTGAACACTGTGTCGTGAAGATGCCGCTCTGCTGAGCGAGACGTGAGTAAGCAAAGTCACATTGCATTTATTTTCTCAGTAAACCCAACATGGAGCCTGGCATCTTGACCAAACAGCGCCACTTAAACGTTTCACTAGCAATTAGTTGGACTGGGAGTTGGCAGGTTTAAAATTCAGCACCCAGGGTGTAGTTCTGTTATGAAGCATCCGGAACGGATGTCTGTTTATTTTACTTTAGAGGGATCTGTTTATGAAGCAGTCGGTCCGTCATCACTCGTACTGTCCTACTGGGTCGAGCCACTGATGTGTAGGAAACCTAAGCGTAGGTGTTACTGTCGGAGCTTGGTGTGCGTGCCTTTAATATGTGACTCCAGAGAGTGTGTCACTCCTGTCAGAACATGTTACGTAAAGTGTGACGTCCACTGGAGAAAGGAGGTCAAAGATTTTCGGGTCCACAGAGGTTGCATTTAGGAGATGAAACCTGCTGTCGGATATAACCGACTGTTAAAATGGTTATTATTACAGTGTTTTGCAATAGTGTGTTTACTCGTTTATTCCTTCCAAATTGCATGTTGCAAACACAACTGGCCACAAATTTCATTAGGACATTTTGTGATATAACACAGATGTGCATTAATGTGAAGTAGAAAGAGAAAAATATATGATTTTCAGATTTTATGAAAATATAGGCCTAAACTGTGTGCCGTTCATCGATATTCAGTTCCTCCTACTCTGATACCCCTGAAGAAAATCAGTTCATGATTTCATCTCAGTGTAAATTCAGCTTTTCTCTGAAGGCCTCAGAGGTCTGTTAGAGGACATTAGTGAACAAGCAGCATCATGAAAACCAAGGAGCACAACAGATGGGTCCAGGAGGAATTTGTAAAGGCGTTTAATCTAGGGTTAGGGTATAAGACACTAACACAAGCTTTCAACATCTCAAGGAGCACTGTCGAATATTCAGAATCTGAAAATGGAGTACAAGACAACCACACACCTGACAATATACGGTTATTCGCTTAAACCGACAGGCCAGTGAAGGATTAATCGGACAAGAAGCCAGCGGCAACTTTGGAGGAGCTGCAGAGATACACAGATACATCAGTGAGCAGTGGCAAAACTAAACTATTGTTAAAAGAAAGCCATAAATACTCTGATTAGCCAAAAGCCATTTAGGGTGCACAGCCGACTGCTATCTGAGATGGATAATATTACAGATCCCCAAAACATGACAATGGCAGAATCACGCTTTCGGGATGCTTTTTCTTTCACCAGGACAAGTAACCTAATCACTGTTGATATGATAACGTATGAGGCTAAATACAGGGAGGAAGAAAAAAAACTTTAAGCTTCTGCTAAACTGTCCAAATAATCCAAACATACATTCAGATTTACAATGGATGGATCTAGATTAGAGTTGTGCCCATTTGGTCTGTGATGGATTTGATGCCTATTCTGAATCACTGCTGATGGTTTTTGTAGTCCTTTTAGGCACATCGATGAGGAAATGATACAAATAACACTTCTCCCACAACTTAGTTTGATTCACTGATTTCTGGGTGCACAATAATGCACTACTTTGTGTTGATTATTCAGATAAAGTCGAAGTAAAATGCATTGACAATTGCGGTTGTAATGTGAAGAAATCTAAAATGAATGTAAGATGTTTTAAAAACAATTATTAGTCTTTATTGAAAACAATTTTCTGGATTATTTTGTTTATTGTAGCCTCACTTCCAATTTTGCTGCATCTAATGTTTATGCTTTACAAATAGTAACAATAATAATAATAATAGGAGTTTCATTTGTTGGTGCTTTTCATGACACTCAGTCTCTGAACGTTCAACTGTGGGGATGGACCCCTTCATTTTTTTTAACAACACAGTGCCTCTGTATACAAATGACATTCATAAAGAACAGTTTTAACACTTTGATGATGCAGAACTAATCTTGCTTTCCAACACCTTTGGGATGAATTAAGACCCTGAGTTTGAGCCAGATCTCATTACCAAACATTTGTGTCCAATGGCACGTGAAATGGTAATGTTTGGCAGGGAGGGAAACAATAATGTGATAATTGGAGGTTATGGGGTTGTGACGATTTGTGAACATGAAGCATCTTGCTGAGGAAATACTCTGCCTCACAGAATAGTAATATGTTCAACACATTATCAGGCAAACTTTGATTAAAAAAAAAAACTAAATTAATTGCCTTACCTATAAATAATCTAAATTAATTATATATGAAGTGCAGTTTTCTGATTTGGCTCCACTCTTAGTGGGCCATGTACAAGTGGCTGTTAAGTGATGATGTAGATTAAAGTAAAGCTCCTTAACACGAGTGCCCATGCAGCCCTTGCTCAATCACAGCATTATGGACAGATTATAAGTACATTCATAGCGTCCGTGAGTATACTGTAGGCCAACGCTTCTCCGGGTTTCTGGTGGTATACATATTCATTGGCTAAAATGTAGCTGCTAGATTCTTGATTTAAGATTTAAATTTTATAGTTCTGTTTATTTTATTTTATTTAGAATTGGGAATTTCAAGCTTAAGGAGAAGGAAAGATCCTCCTTCTACCTAAAGTCCAAAAAGCATGACTGAGGTTTACAGAGAATTGGCTGAAAATGAGAAAATATCCAGAAAGTAGCAGTATTGTGGATGATAATGACTTAAATGAGGTCTTGGAAAAATGGGCAAGCCGGTTCAAGATGATAGAAATTGCAACTGTAGCTAAACTGACTACTTCTCATATCCAGGCTAGGCAACAATACAGCATGACCGAATGCACAACATGTCAAACCTTGAAGCTGATGGGCTACAGCAGCAGATGACCAAACCCGGTTCCACTGCAGTCAGCAGGGAGCATTTATCTGACACTCCAATTTTTACATGTCTATATCAGACAATAGCAGGTTGAAAAAATGTGTTTGGTCAGATGAGTCTCAATTCCAGCTCTGACATCCAGATAGTCAGAGTATACAATATGACGGCATGCATTGATCCTGCACTGTGCCAACGTTTCATGCTTCTGTTGGTGGTGTAACAGTGTGGGGGTATTTTATTGGTATACATCAGTACTATTAGTACTAATAGCAATATTCTAACTCCATGAGTATTGCTCTATCTATTCATATGTTAATTAAATATGGCCATATTTAGATGGTGACATCCAGAAAGATGCTGGATAATGCTTTAGATCCTGTCAGACTGGTTTCTTAAACACAACTTTAAGTTCACTGCACCACATTTGCCTACGCAGTCTCTAGATTTTAATCCAGTAGTGCACCTTTGTCTTGCGGTAGAATATGTTGCAATGTGTTCCATCACCGATGTGCATTTAACAAATCTGCTGCAACTGTGTGATGCTAGCATGTCAATATGGGCAAGAATCTCTGAAGAATTACGTTGAAGTTCCATGGAAAACGAAGGCATTGCAGGAGACAGTGGTGAAAGGGTACCCGGGACTAGCATTACCTCATAACGTGACCGGTGAGTTGTGCATAACTCTGGCCTTGTTACTGCAAAAACAAATTGTCTACATCATTAGCTGTACTGGAATAAAGGAAGGGAATCCAAAAGGGGGGCTATGTTTCAGTGCCAGGTGTGAGTTCATGTTTACCGCTGCCTATTTGCAATCGGTCTGTAAAGATGCATGTTAAGGCCAGCTGTGAATGGGGCCAACCCTTCAGGTGGCTGCGGTTCTATAATATTGTAACAAATCCAGCACAATGTTGGTTGATCATGTTCAGAAGTGTTTTTAAAATGAAATATTTGACTGCCCTCTTTGACTCTGGTGGTGCCGTCAGCCATCCTTTATGGTGTGGTTTGTTGGAGCAGCAGCTTATCTGTAGCTGAGAGGAAGCAGCTGGATAAATTCATTAGGAGGGCCAGCTCTGTCCTGCGATGCCCCCCTGGATCCAGTGCAGGTGGTGGGAGACAGAAGGACTGTAAGAAAAATAACATAATTGATGGACATTGTCTCCCACCCCGTGCATGGAGCTGCTGCAGAGCTCTTTCACTTCAATATTTCATGTTTCTTACTTTTATTTTGGCCTTTCTGATAAGGTCATCCTTTGTTGCTTTAGGACTAACCTTAGATTAGATTAGCTTGTTTTTTCATTACTGATTTAGAGTGTAACACTGTCTATGTTTTTTGCCGCTGTCATGCCTGAATTTCCCCATTGTGGGACAATAAAGGACTTTTTCTTCTCTGCATGTCTTATCAATCTAAATTTAAACCCAAAATTAAATCATGAAAAAGGGAAAAGTAATTTTTATCTTAATTAAATATTTTTAAATTATTGTGTTTTTATAGAGATTAAAAGGAAAGAGAAATTATTTGGAGTTTTTCTAAAGACATTTGACAATTTTTGATGTGTTGAAGTTTTAAGAAGAGTGATGGCCAGCTCAACAAAAAGGACAGTGGGGATGGGGAGGGGGGGGGGGGGGGATTTGCAGCCTAAACACGTCTTTTAATATTCTTGAATGTATGACTTATTTATTGGCTTACTCACAGTGTCATAAAGTGTTCAGCAGAGCAGTAATCTCATGTAAAAACTAATAATATTCCGGTCTGCTGAAGCCGTCGGTTCACTTTTAGGGAGTCCTAAAATAGTCGGCGGTCTCAGGGCTCATCATTATCATTTCTCTCCTCACTGAGTTGGGGAGCTGCTCGCCGGCTGTCCCCCTACCGCCTCTTCGACACTCTCTCTAACTTTGATTTCCCCCTCTTCGTGTCTTTTATTCATGAACAGCCTGCAGGACAATTTTGACTGTCAGCGTTTTTTATTATTCAAGCAGATGGGATCGGATGTTTGTTATAAGTGATCAGTCAATCTATCAGAGGGTGGTGGAGACGGGGTGAGCCTGTGCAGTCTGCATGTGTTTGTGTCTGCGTCTTCTGTGCGTTGGAACAGGTAGGAAGAGAGATGTCAATGGATGCAATAAAAGCTGTCAAACGTGACATAAATCAGTCCAGTTTGGCTGATTTAGAGCAAAACAGGTGTTGGGTGTGATTTGTTTTCTCTCTCCTGTCATGCTTTTAAACTATATCTGAGAGAAGAAAGAAGATCAGGAATGAGTGAGATGAAGATGCTTTGACTAAAACACTTGAGGCAGCCGAATTAGAGCTATCTTGACAATGCTTGTCATCCGACTGAAGTCTTTTGATTTAAAAGAAAACAGAACAGCATAAAAAAATAACTTCTGGCACCACAACTTTTTCAGTCCCTGCAGTGCATGTATGAGGTTTGGGGGGGGGGGGGGGAGGGTTAGAAGTGTGTGCATGTGGTTGTGCTGCTCAAACTTCTCCTGTTGTGGGTTGTTTTGGTTAGACGAGGGAAGGTGAGGGATAATTTCCCTCGGTTACTGTTAAGGATGCGAATCGAGGTCGCACTGAACTGCAGCAGGAACATCAAACGGCCAGCCCTGCTTCATACGGTGACATGCTGTGTGTTTCCACTACGCGGCGGCATGCATCCCCGCAGCACCCTGCCAACGGGAGATCTCCGGGGGACGTCAGCGGGGTCTGTGTGTGACACAGAGGGGGAGCGTGTCAGGTGGAGATGGTGTCGGCATGCAAACGCCTCTCCTAATAATAGGCTGTGCTTTCTATGTAATTTTCTTTGTGCGCCAAGGAGGTCCTTATCGCTTTTGTTCCATGTCAGTGGCCAACTTGTTTTCGTCTCCTACTGCCGATGGTTTGTTTCTGAGGGAAAACACTAAGGGGCCGCTGTATGGCTGCTCTCTGAAGTCAGGTTGGCTTCAAAGGTCTGGATTGCATTCAGCTTTCCTTACCATCCCAAATGTGTTTGGAAGAGGTCAGACCTTTGAGCAGATTGATCCACTTCTTTCACACGAAAACAACAGCACAAAATACAATTTGGAGCCTGCTGTGTGTGTAAGGGCAAAAATATGTTCAAAACAAAAGAAGCCTTCTCTGAATCGCAAAGTTTCTACGGTTGTATGTGTTTTATTACAGGTAAAAATCAACAAACCTTGCTATGTCTATGTATTTTAGGATGTTTTATGACATCAATCATTTATCGTTATCACAATGATAAATTATAGTAGATTTTTGTACTAAAACTGAACTTAAAATGAACTTCCTCACACTGATTTTGCATTAAGATGGCTTTTCTGTGTGTGGCCCATCCATACACCCTTGTGTAAGTCCCTTCTCCAAAATCACATAATTAACTTCTGTAGACTCAGTCCCAGAAATTGCTTTCACAAGCTGTGAAAAAAGAGATTGAACAATTACAAAACCCCTCTCACTTGTAGGCAGCCCTGATGAAAATGCTCTAAAATGTAGTCAAATGTCTGTTTTACACCTTCGTAAACCATTCTGTGTTATACCTGACTGCATGAGAAGGAATCTATTAATGAACTTTAATATTCTGAAAATTCTAGAGGGAATTGAATACATGATTTAATTAATGTGTTCTAAATGTGTTTATTATCCAATACTTGATCAACCAGGTCACTAACCTCACTAAATCCAAGTAAATCAAAAGTTAGGTTGCTCACTCATAAACCATTGGGTTCATATAAGGTACCCTTGTCATGTCCAGTTTCAAGGCAAGCTTATTGGTACTCTGGTTGCTGTAGTTATGCCAAATATGTTTGCTTTACCAAGGATTTATTGGTATAACTCCTCCATTGACACCCAAGGCTTGATGATTAATGTTATTTGCGGTTTATTACAAACTGAACACGATGAGAGGGGGGGAGAGGAACACGGATAACAAGGACAGAGTAAGAGAGAAAGGACAGAGACGCAAAGAAAACATGGAGGCAAAAAATTCAAAACCCGGCAACCAGCTTCTACAAAAAGTCCTCCTCCCTGTCGGCCACAGTAGGGAAACTATGGGAAGACGACCATCTGCAAGGAGATAAAATTAACAAAGAAAAGACAGAAAACAGACACATTTGTGATTATCATTATGTATTTATTTATTTTACAAATATTAGTGTTGGAATTACAGCAATTAAATAACTTAATTTTAGCTTGATAGCCAGTTAAGCATACCTTTATAAAAAACAGCTTTGTAACTTTAACATCAATGGCAGTGGTTGTCACATTTACCAACAGTTATGTCTCAGTGACGTAAAACACTTCAGTCAGCAGTGTTTTAATACCGTATCCTAAAATTTGCCACAGAAGCACCAAAATGTATGTATATTAATAAAACACATCAAAGTACACACATGTGACTTGGCAAAGAGTCGTTCTTTTAACAATAGTCCCCAAGTACGTGCAGCTGGACTTATTTGATGGCCCAAGTGAGTCTTACATGCACAGAGAACAAAATTATTAACTACATATCCAAGTTTACTATTATTTCTATTTAAACTGACGTTGAGTAGCATGATGCTCATATAACCCGACCTCAGTTTAGCCTGAAATATTCCCCTGGAGGATTTAGTTTTAATAAGTGATCATTTAATGTGACTGTTTTGTCTGACATGTCAGTGTTTCGGAGTGGTCTGCCAGAATACCGACTCAAATCTGAAAGAAAATCTGTACAAGATGAAGGCGATGGGAAGAACTTCCACCCTCAAACTCTTAGCATTCATCAGTAAAGATATATTGTTCAAATACCAGTGGAAACATGAAAAGCTGGTCAACATCCCTCTGTTAAAAGATGTGTACATTGGTTTTTGAAAAGATTATGAATAATTTATAATGGCATTTAATAAGATGTAAATAAACAGTTTTCTTATTTCTTATTTTTCTACTACAGTAATAACTGAACTTATATTTAAGCTTTTTGTAGGTCTGAGAAGGGAATAAATGTGGCAGCTGAAATATTTTACTGCCCTATCTGTCACCAAACAGCACAGCTCAACTTATGATTGGTTTACTGTTGGGTTCCTGCTGCTCAGACAACAGCAATTTTTCCTTGACTGGTCAAATATTAAATTTTAATGCATCATTAAAACATGCCTGCCGACGGGCCTGCTATTTGAATACCGCGGCCACAATTTGAACAATATTGTGAGACTTTTAATTCATTTTCTTTATCGGTATATCCCTGAACATGAATAAAACGCTTCTGGCCTCTGAAATCCTCAAACAAAAGCTAGAAGAAAAATTTGTTTACTGCATCTGATTATTCTCACCTTACGGTCCTTGTTTAACTTATGCAACGGAAATCCACAAATAAAACCTACATTTTATTTGTGAACATGCTCTGGGAGCCCATTACGCTGTTCTGTGAATAAATCTGTGTCTATCATAACATTAAAACTCCTCTCTGGTCTCAAATGTTTCCTGTCTTAGCCCAAAGTCCAAGCCCTTAGGCATTAGTCAAGCAGATCTCTGTGCTTTCAATTTCAGAAAACATGAGGTAAAGGCTTTGCTGGGAATGCTGGGAATGGTGGGCATGGGCAGACGTTGGCTCTGGCTGCTGCACAGTCAAAGGAACCCGAGGAGCAGAAAGCTGATGTTAATACTTGAGGCGATTTAAAGCCTGCTAGTAAATGTTGCAACATGCAAGGACAAATTATCTTTACACGCTGTGTGCTTCAGGATTCGGCAGCTCCTGACTGTGAGCTTATGTGGCATGGCGGAGCTGTTTCTGGCTCTGAGGTATTTTCACATCACAATAACAGCCCAGCTACACTTGACAGGGGCAAAAGCAGAGGAACAGAAATTTAACAAATGGACTCAGCGGAAAGATGGTTAAAGCTAAGCTCGTCGGCTGGATCCGCTTCCCTGCAAATCACCAGTAAATATCTGTCATCAGTCTGCGCTTGGCTTTATGAGCCTGTTAGTGATGTCCGTGACTGAGGTAACGCGGCGCAGGCTGTAAAACAGGACAGATGACTTTAAAAGGTAACAAACAGGAGTAAAGGCAAAAGCCAGATTATCTTTTCCCATCAACATGAGAATGTCTGATGTTCTTCAGATGATCCTGCTCCTCTGCAGTATGTGTCTGATCCCGGCTGACAATACGGCGTCCCTCCTCAGCGTTTGGGACATGTCTAAGGCAACAGCAGAGGTCGGTCGCTTTTTGCGCAGGATGCCGTGTGCATTTTAAGACAGGATAGGAGAACAACTGCAGTCTTCCACTTCTAATTGCATGTCATCAAAGACGAGAGCAACAAGGGAACATCAGAGACCCACAGATGAGTAATGGGGAAGTAGTCTTTGGAGACTGCTTCTGTTCAGCCAGCAGCTGGAGGCATTTCACAACCACAATCTTGTCTCTTTGAAAGTTTGGAGCTGTTTTTGTCGGCGGGGGTGATAAGCTTCTGATTGCCCTGACTTGGCAGCCTAATCCTTGGTTTTTTTTGCACATGTTGGATGGTTTGTTCATGGCTGCTTTTCTTCTTTTGTTTCACTGAGTGTGCATGCAGAGTCTGTCCCCCCACCCCACCCACCCACACCCCACACCCGAGGACAGTCCAGCTATTATCGGCTCTGTCTGAGCTTTTATGTCAGCCTGCAAAACACGACTCGTGTGCCATTGGGACATGGCAGCTGACTGGCGAAAGCTCACAACCCCAACCTGAGAGCTTATCGGCTTCACTTCCCAGGAAAGGATTATGAAAATTTGAGACTCAGGTGGAGCGCCGGTAAAGCCTTGGACACCCAGTTAACATCGCCGTCTCTAAAATAGTGGTTAAAAACAACTTCCGTCATTGCCTCACCTACATAAAGTAGTTGACCTGTCAAAGGTTTGTCCAGTCAGAGCTGAGCGTGTACGCAGGTTGTCCCGAGGTATCGTGGGTCTGTTGGCTGCTTATCTGAATAAGGTTCTCCGTGTCTGACCTGTCAGCTTCCGTCTTGACTGGTTTGCAGTGGTGCCGCACTCCATTTTGGAATGATGGATTGAACAGTGCCATGGGAGATTTTTAAAGCTTGCCGTATTTGTGGTGTATTCCCTGGTCTTCCTCATGCTGCCTGTCCAGTATTCTGAAAAAGACTTCTGAAAACCGCTGCATTTCTACAGGTTTAAATTGCAGACAGGCAATTTGCTTAGTATGTTGTGCTACATTTTAACAGACAGAAAGCATGCATTACGCTTTTTGAGTTTTCACTTTTAAAAACATTTAAAAGCATGTAGCCTTCTCCTTCTGTTTAACAATTATGGGCCATGTTGTGTTGGTTTTGGCCAAAAGAAATCCCTGCACCTAAATAAAATATTAAACTGCTGTAAGTTGATAAGATATGTCAGGTTGAAGGGGTGTGAATACTTTTGAACGGCGTGCATGCTATGTGGTGAGCAGTGCATACACAAGCGTGATTGACACATTTCTTTGTTTCTGACCGGGAGCGGTGTATTTCTGCATGTGGTAGTAGGACCACTGAGAGGAGCCAGAGGAGCTTGATTTTTTTTTTTTTTTTCGCAGAAGATCTATTTTATATTTTATGGTCAGGACATAGTGACAGTTTTAACAGATGTATCAAAAATAAATGTTTACAAAAGTTACCTACTCGTACAGTGCTGCAGTAGTTACCTCCTGCAACAATTCCTGCACTTTTTATAATGGTTTGTCAATCAAAATAAACCGAAATAAAATTTAAAAAAAACTCCTCCATAATGAAATACACAACAAATGCAATTGTTGGTCCAAGGTGAGAATAACTTTTAAAATAACTTGGACCACAAGATCTGTTTAAAACTTTATGTTAAAAAAATCTTTATCAAGCCACCCTGTGGTACAAAAAAAAATAGATAAATGGATTGAAAAATAGATTTTCTCTTTGTGTGAAAGAATGAAACTTGACGGAATTAAAAAAAAATATCCTGTGGAAACACATCTGTCCATCCATCGCAACTTTTATATTTAAAATCCCAGCTCTTTAGGAATATCTGCCTTACATTCCTAATGACATTTTACATTTACACGTAAAAATTGTCTATAATGCACTGAATTTGATCTGGGACATGAAAAATGCAAAGCAATCCTTACTGGCAAATCTCGCTGATTTATTGTACTTCCTTCTGCAAACCACTGTGTACAACCACAAAAAGAACAAATGCACTAACAATGATTGCAAAGGGAGACTAGATGCTCTCCCTCCCTGGCCTGTCAATTTAGCTGAGCTATTTCTTCTTTATGTAAAGCCAGATTGGATGTATCTTACTTCTGGTGGACTAAAATGCATTTTTGCTTAATAGTAGTTTGAAGTTTTGCAACTATAAATATTGCTTTCGTCAAGCCCTCCTACTCCATCTTCTGCTGTAACAACTTCTTATAGAAGTCAGAATTTGGCTGAAAGCAAGAAAAAGTTAACTTTTTTTTTCAGAAGGACCCGTCAAATTCTCCAACTTTATGCACCGTTTTTAGAACATGTAGTAATTTAATCTCCACTTAAAGAGAGCAAATCCCTTCTAATTAAGGATTTAGAGATTTCACACATCCTCGTCTGTGTCAGCAGATTCTACTCAGCTCCTCCTCAACTCCTACGTATTTTGACAGATGTGATCTTTTTTTTTTTAAATGCTGTTCCCTCGTTACGTTCAAGTGAACAAGTTAGTCACATATTTCATTTCAGCACACAAGCCAAGACAAGGTCTAAAGATGCCTCATATATTTCAAATGTCATTGGAAGATGATGGAGCTCTACTGAGTGTTACAGGATATTGATGTTCACGAATGAATAAAGTAGAAAAGTGAACAGTTTCTGTACAACAAGGAATGATGTTAATGCAATGGCTAATGATAATTAATATATTTAATTAGTATAGCAGAATTAAGTGGTTAGGTCAAAGTACACAGAGTAAAAGAGAAAAAAAAATCTACAATGACATCGTAAAAGCTTTACCTTGCATATGCATGTATACAACATACATGTTTTAAAACAATTGAAGTGTAAAATATCTAATTTAAGTTTTTTTGTGTTTTTATTTTTCAAATTATTGTACCTTTTCCACTTAAGAAATATTTTTTTTACATTACATTAATGGATCAAAATTGTTCAATAACCTTGGCATTCCCATACATTTTTATTATATAATATAACGATCACAGTTATAATACAGTAAAAACGTCTTCATATAAAAGTACACAGCTACTGTATTCTGTGACATTTGACATGTTATTTTTTTTTTATTATTTACAGGTTAGCTTAAATCAAATATCTGTCTCTGAAGAAGGAAACAAAATAAGAGCTTTAGTTTTTTTTAATCAATACATAAGAGGCACAATGTCAATTTGAATCTTTATTTACAAGAGTATGAGAAAAATGTATGTCTGTATATATATGTATGTGTGTGTGTATGTATATATATATATATATATATATATATATATATATATATATATATATATATATATATATATATTGGATTCAATGTTTTAGGAGAACCAATGTTTTGTGGCGCAGTGATAAGAGTTGGCATCAGTCTGAGAAATGGTGCTTTTCTGAGTTTGTGTGTCAGTGATAGCTCTTTTTGACAAATGATTTGGGACGAGAGCTTCAAAACAGAAACGTCTCAACGAAGAGAGAGAATATGACAAAAGAAATGTTGACTTAAGTCCTTTTGGGCTGCTCTGTCAGAATTCAGCATGTCTGAAAAACAGGGATGTTCGCTCTAGTTTTCTCTCTCTGTGGTATTCCTGTCCTTTTGGTAACCACAGACAAAATGTCACTTCATTCATTCACCCAGGCTGGATTGTTGCATTTGTTTACATCTTCCTTATGCTTCACAGTGACTGAGGCTGCATCGAGAAAAAGTACAATTTATGTTACACATCTTTAAACGTTAGTCAGTTTTTTTCTTACATTTCTCACCTGTTAGTCCGTAGCCAATTTGTTCAACAAAAGATTCTCTGAGAAAGATGTAAAACCTGTGAACAGACCTCCTTTTGTGCTCTGTGAGCGAGGCAGAAACTCAACCTCCATGTGTTCCAATTCTGCTATTTCCCAGTGCCTGCAAGCTAGAATTATACATTTTCTTATTCCTCTGAAGTTTGTAGCAACGATTTTCCTAGTGTCTTTAAATTCCTTCACTCTATTTGGGAAAAAAAAAGGAAGAATAAAAGATTGGAATTGCACTTTATGGCTTTAAAGTCTACCAGATCAAAGCATGTGTTCAGAAGCAACAAAATTGTGCAATGTAAAATTAATCATCCTGCCATCATTGGTTGTGTAGACAGTTATATACATCTCTCTTTTTTCCAAACAAATATCTTATATGGTTATAAATATTGGTCATATTTTTGTTAATCAAACCTCAGTTGGATTAGTTATTGTGCCGTCCAATTTCTCTCATTCTGAATTTGTTGAAATCCCACCCTGCCCCTTTTTTATAAGAACTTTTTCCCCTCAAATATTCAGCTGTTGTCATTGTTTTTTCAGCTTTGAACTCAGAACTAATTTTAAGCGACAGCCTGTTATCTGCTCGCAATCTGTGTCAACAAGCTGAAAACGAGCTGCTGAAGATATAAAACACTGATTGAATGTGTGGCTGTTAAGCTATGTAGGTGCAGGCTTGTTACTTTCTCGTGCAATTTAAATCCTGGAGGCTGTGAAGTGGAATGGTAAAGTTATTTTGATGCAATTACTGATGTGAAATGAGTCCCACAACAACTACTCATAAAATGGAAATATCTCTATATAGACAGTGAAATACGTCATTTTTACAGCAGTTTCATGTTTGGGCCTCACTTGTTTCTGAATGAAAAGAAACTAAAACATTTTTCCATCTGGGACGATGCTGTTGACCCAGATAGTTTGATGGTCGAAAATGGGCTGAAATCGTAATTATATAGTATTAGACTTGAATTATTAAATTGTGATCAACATTCATGATTCTGTCCTATTTTTACAGGACTTGAAAAACAAAGTTTCTAATTTTACTCTAAATTCAACCTAAACTGTAAACCTCGCTTCCCTTCAGAACGTTTAATTTCTACATTGGCCCAGTTTTCCAAAGAAGACACATACAGTGCCATGCAAAACTATTACAATCTATTAAAATGTCTATTTGTTGAATAGACTTCAACAAATGTTTTCATGTAACAACCCCAAATGTCAATATACTTTGGATATTGTTGTGATATACCAAAACAAAATAAAGTATTATCATGAAGTGATGTGAAAATAATAAATGCTTTTCTTACTTTTTCCAAAGAGAAATCTGAAAAGTATGTATTTTGCCTTTTTACTCCAGCTGCTACAGGCCACCTCTGTGTAATCTAATCTCATCATATCTGCAGCTATTTTGTGAAGGCCGTGGATGTTTTTTGAGAACTTTAGTGAACAAACAGCATCTGAAAGAGCAGAGAACGAATCAGAAAGATTGCAGAGAAAGTTGTGGGGACGTTTAAGGCAGGATTAGGCTAAAAAACACCCAGTCTATAAAACTATAGATGGTAATCCTGTTCAGAAACACCTTTTTTTGTTGTACTGGATTAAATCGTCCTTCCATCCTGAAAGTAGTCACTACATTATCAGAAAAAGAGGTTAAAAAATAGGTCTCTATGGGAGCTGCAGGCCTATAAAAAATCTGACCAATCCCTGCTGTTCAATTCGAAGGGCATTAATTGGTCAGGGTTTTGGCTCTCATTCACCTCTGTCCCTCAAGTTCTGGGGGTATCGTCTTTTCTGCTGGTTGTCCCACATGCTAATCATTCTGATGCTCTCGCGTAACGTCAGTCTACGTTCTTCGATAGTTTCCGCTTGCTGGCTGTGTATGCGCACCTTTAGCGTTTATATATCCGGTTAGCTTTGGTGTTAGCCGTACATTGTAGCTCTTCTGCTCTCACTGTATTCTTTGAAGATGGCTGAGAGTCACAAGAAACGAACCGTGTTCATGTTAGTGTTACATTAATGAGAAGAAGAGGAAGGCCTCAGTAGAAAGAAATAAGACCAGAGAGGATTTGGGAGATATTTCTCACGTGATTCACAAACGGATTTGGGGAAACATCTGGAAAAGTCGCCGACCCTAGCTTTAAATGGAGCACTATTTCAGACCAGCATATGAAAACAGAGAGATTATGGGACAAGTGAACGGCTAATATCAGATAACAATCAACCTAATCTGACAGGCCAGGCAAGGAGAGCGTTGATCTTGAAAGAAGCCTGTAGGCGACTGGGAACTCTGGAGGAGCTGCAGAGATACAGTAACACAAAGATGACGTTCTTTAAACATTGTCAAGAAGAAACAAACATATCTCAAACTTTGAGCTCGGTGTGGTTCCTCGTCTGAAACTGAAAAGAGTATGGCACAATCCTCTTCAAGAGATATTCACCCACCTAAAGTAATAGATCACCAATCAGGAAAGCAGTCAAGAAAACCACAGTAACTCTGAGTTAATTGCAGGGATCCAGAGGTCAAGAGCGATAATCAGTAAGACTGTTAGTACTAAACTCCACTGTTACAGAGGAGAGGCAAGACCGTTTGATTGTCAGGAAAAGGCCAGCAGAAATCCCTACATCATTTTGCTAAATGCCATTTCGGACACACAGTGAACTCTAGTGATTGAGCGCGCCGTGCCAATGCGTTTCTTTCCGCAGGACGAGGAAGGTGGTCAGGGCTGACAGGAAGATGGAAGAAGCTAAATGCAGGAAGAAAACCTATAGGAGGCTTCAAAAGATATGAAACCTGATTAAATGATCTCCTTCCTGCGGGATAGCAGTCCTAAACATAAATGCATCTAAAGTACTTGAAAATGTAGATACTTTATCTAATCTGACTGAGCTGGAGCTGTTTTGCAAAGAAGTATGGGTTCTAATTTCAGTTTATAGATGTGTAGAGCTGGTACCCACATAACATCAGTGAAATATCATTCTACAATGTTCCAACTTGAAGAGTTCAACATATTATGCCCACCACTTTAAACTTTTTTTAAATAAAGTTGCTTTGATATATCATTATCCTTACACTTCACGATTATAACTTTGTCTTGGTCGGTTAGAAAAAGAACAGATAAGCTGTGATATTTGTGGTTGTCACATGACAAAAATGTAAAAAATGTGTTGATGGCATTAATGCTTTTGAAAGATCTTTAAGGTATGCAGTAACTGTTTATAACATTTAATTGATTCTGTGCCTTACGCGCCGTAAGATGACACTGACCTTTAGTTTGCAGCTACATGATAACAGATTCTTTTGATTATAGAGGAAATGACATTTATCAGAGCCATCTGATATGTAATTTCTGACATCAGTGTCTGTTGATCTGGAGACCCAAATGTTAAACTACCTTCGCACAGTAATATTTTCAATAAGCTTCTTTGCTTCATTGCTCTGCTTTATCAAAATTCACACAAAGAAAAACGGTTTACCAGCTCTTGTTTGGCAGTGTCTCTATCACACATATCATCATGCATAAAATATAAACAAAACAAAGGTTAGCTGCGTTCAGGATATTTGCTGCATTTTGTCCATAAGGTGTCTTCCAGTGACAGGGGCGATAGATTTGATCGCTTTTGGATAAAAAGCATTTTTGTGTTGAGATTTGGGTTTTGAAGTCCTGAATCTTTTACTTGGTGGGAGTGAATTAAAAAGAATGCATGCAAGGTGATTGGAGTCTGTTGCAATGGTGCTGGCTTTCTCATGAGGTGTACATGTGTAAATGTCCGTCAGAGAGGACAGCTATGATTCAGCAGCATGTTTTACCTGAGCTCAACATGCTCTGTGGGTTCCTTCTGTTCTCCTGAGAGCAGCTGGAGAACCACACAGTGCAGAAATACTCCCGGAGCCTCTCTGTCACTGACCTGTTGAGGTTTGTGAGCAGCTAGGGAGGAAAATGAACTCGGTGTTACTTCCGTGGAGGTCAAGTCTTTCTTGGGTTTTTCCCCACGTGCTGTAAGCTGCGTGTGTTCCAGTTGACAATTATGAAAATGATAAAATAATTACTTTAATGAGAATTACTTATTGCTGCACCTCCTTTCTGTGTGCGGATTTGTGGTGTATGAATTTTGACATGGACAACATGGACAAACCTGTTTCACTAATGATACTAGGATGTTCCCAACCTCTTATTTCCACAAAATCTAGCTATTGTGATATGTATTGGCGATATGAGGGTCTTGAAAGTATGGAATTTGTTTGTAGGTTTTCCAGGTTGTTAAGGCTGTCTGGTCCAGATGTCGCTTTTCATGGAGGTATAAATATCCATCGTAAGACTGTTTAATATCTATCAAGATACCTTTGACTTAACATAAAAAAATACAAAAGTTTATCAGTTTAAAATGTTCTAAGGTTTTCTTCAGGCTGTTTTGTAAGTATCAAACTAGTTGTATTTAATTTTTTTATTGGAAAATATATTCAGAATGACAATGACTTGTTTTATACAGCAGAAACTGATAATTCTCTGTGCTGTAGTGTAATAAGCCCTGATGTTAAACATCAGAAACTATGTATCTTTACATACAAACCTGTTTAAATGTAGAGGCTTATAAAATTGGCTCTGTGCTTGAGTTGGTGTGCACTTTGATAACTTAGAAATCCAGTATGATTGTATGCAGTTGCTATGGTGCACTGATTTGTAATGTACTGAAACTATTCTTAGTGCCACATTACAAATTCAATTTTTACATACAAGGAAAGGAACACAAAGACAGGATCTATTTGCTTCCACTCATTTGTCCATATGCTTACTTTTTTTCTGCTCTATAATACAAACACACTTCAGTCTGTGCTTAATTAACCCAAAGCAAAATATTTAAATGTTGCTAGTTTCTCTTTACTAAAATAAGCTTGAGAATCCTAACACATCCATTTTTTGTTAATCAACCACTGTAAAGATTTATGCAGCAAAACACGAGAAATTGTTAGGCTAGCTTGAAATGATCCGAGTTATAAATGAAATGTTTTGTTGAGTGATTCAAATGAAAAATTGTCTTTTTTTGTTCATTGGCTGATGTTTGTTTTTTGTACTATTTAACTCTGATCTTCACATCAGTGAGATACAAAAAAACTTGAACAACTTCAGGTCAGTTTGCCTTTTTGTACTCTGACTTAGGACGGGCATACACTGTACAATATTTTGCCCTTTTTGGGCCCATTGTTCAGTCCTACGAGAATTTTTTGGATTGAGTTTCAGCTTCATCGTACGTCCTGCATCGTGTACTATACAATAGAGCTGTTTAAAAAAAAATAAATTCCAATTATGAAAAGATTCTCATATTAATTACTAAAAATCTACTCATATTACCAAAGATCGATTAAAAAAACAACAATTCACCGTGTCAGCTGGCATTACTTGTGCGGACATGAGTCTGCGCTGACATGCAGAGCAAGATTTTTCTGACCATGTAAATGGTGTCACACTAAAAACTGCTCGGTGGCAAGGGCAGGTAAAAAGATGAAGGACCTGCTGCAAACCCCAACTGGTGAGAACCCCACCAGTTGGGGTTTGGGAGAGCCTGAAGACAATTTCAAGTCACAAACCAAACTTACAGGCTGTAGATTTAAAGTGGGTAAATAATCGGAACCCATTTTTAACAGGTTTGATCCGACGCTCACCCTCTCCCGCCACGCTCCTGTCTCCTTTCAACACTTCAGCAGAGAAACAAGCTTCAAAAAAGCTACTTATGAAAGGCTGCAGGTCCGGTTGGCATCAGCTTCCAGGCTTCTGACGTGCTGTGGAGATCAGCAGTGTGGCATCATGGGATACGTGATCAACATGAGCGTGAAGCAGGAGAAATAACCTGTAGATCCTTCCTTCCAGCAGCTGTTTGAATTTATAACCATCACTGCTCCCAACAAACTCAATAAGTTTTTAGATCCCTGCTGTTTTTTCCAAAGTTTGTTCATACTTATTAATGGTCTGATTTTTATGCACACATATACCTGCACATGTCCTTTATTTTATTATTCAACTCACTCGCACATTTTCTTGACTCTGAAAATGCTATTTTTAATACCTTCACAATATTATTTATTTTGCTGTACATTTGCTCTCACTGTACACTGTTTTTTTTTTTTTAAACAGATATCTTTTATATGAATCCGCAAGCCGGTTTACTGCCGCTACACCTGAATTCCCCCTACTGGAGGACAATAAAGGGTATTTCTGTTGTCATGTGTGATAAATGTACAGATTAACAATGGGGTCAATAACAGTCCTAACTCCTGTATAAACTGTATTCTGACAGCACTTGGTGTGATATATGGCCTTTATTACTTTTAATGTACCGATTAGCATCTTGTCAAACATATCTGTTGTAAAGGTCAGTGTGATTTAAGGTTGGTTACAGTGAACCTCACAAATGAAATCAAACTTTTAATTTAGTGCGCTTTGTTGAGGGCCTGTGGTTGTGATTATACCCCACCAGGAAGCAAATCCTCCCCTCTAGCTCTGTTATTAAAGCTGCAGAACAAAAACAATTCCTGTTGGAAATGTCATCTGGGATTAGGGCTTAGCCTGACTGAGACATCATTAGTTTTTCATCCTGTGTTCTGGGCAGCTTGGCTCTCCTCGTTGGCTGACTTAAACACACACACACACCTATACGCAGCCGGCACACCACTGTGGTTAGGAGCTGATCTCAGGACTCTCGGGTTGTCCTCTCGCCGCCTCATCACGTCCCTGCGTTCCTGCCTGTGCGTCTGTCTCCACCTATACGCTGAGCTGGACCTGCTCTGGCATCAGAGCTCCTGTTTTTTTCACTGAACATCTGAAGGTGCTAGACGTCAGATGCTAATCCAGCAGGGTTTACAGTAGTCAGCACTCCTACCTCAAACACCCTCTCATACAGTACGTGCCGTTGTTCCCTCTGTTGGCTATGCCTTCCGCTGCTCCCGCTGTTAAGCCTCAGAAAACATCGCCTGCAGCTGTAGCAGCGTTGCGGCAGCTGACTCTTCCTCAGATAGAAACAATCGATGGATAGATTGCCGGGCCCTGTTTTGCTGCGGGTGCCGGATAGAAAAGAGAATGCTGTTTGTAGTTTAATCTCAACGGGGATGAAAACATCAAATCGAAAGCCGGTTTACATGGGGTGGAGGGGAGCTCAATATTTACATCTGAAATACAGTATAATGATTTGCATCACACATTCATGGTTATTCAGGAAATTATGTAAGCGCTCCAGCTTACTATAGCACAGACTGCTGTGCTGCCATGAATGTGACCTGATTACTAATCGAGCTAATGGTTTAAACACCTTTCACTTTGAGCCGCTGCGACTTATACCCCTCGGTCACCTGTGGGTTTCCATCAGTCACCATTCAACAATAGCACAAATGGATGTAATTGCTTTGAAGTCGGGACGACAAAGGCATCTTCCTTTTTTCTGCACATTATGCCTCCATGCCTTAGATAAGCGCTTATACACTTTGTCTTCTTTAACATTTTGTATTGTCTTGCCCTGCACTAACTACACACTGCAGCGTTGCCATCCTGATTGCTTCGTTCAACCTCCGTGTTATCCAGGCCCCTAAGATTAAAACACAATTTCATGTCAGCGGAGAACAATTATTATTTAGAGATCATTCATCAGTGAAACAAGTCCCACAGGCATCTGGGTAAATTTAAGCAAAGCCTCTACTTCCTGTTTTTCTTTTCTTTTCTTTTATTCCCTCCCTTGAACTGGAATTTCATGGAGCATGAAAGGCAACGTTCACAACAGACCATAAACGCCAAAGAAAACAGGGGTGACTGATCAATTATTTGGGTTTTTACAAGGTCTCCTGGTGCTTTCACAAGCCCCAACTCCACGGTGGTCTCGTGGTCCTCTGGGCTTCACAGAACATCTAAGAGCTTCAGCGGCGAGGTGTGGGGGATTAGTGGGGGGGGGGGGGGGGGGTTGCCATGATGAATTGATCAGTGTAGGACAGAAGATGAAAGAGGCAATGCAGAAAAGACAGACTTCTAATTAAATTGGATAGATAAAGGAAAGATGAAAGGCTTGCAGAGAATAAGTGCTAGAAAAGGTTTGATTTGTTTGAATGCAGCTGTACTTTCAGACCGAATAATAAACGGATGCAAGAGAGAGAGAGAGAGAGAGAACCACTTGAGAGGATTATTTGGTGTGTTTAAGTGTGCCATTAGTAAAGGTGTTTGATTTATCCCAAAACATCAACAGCAAAGTCAGACTGTGATTAGAGAGAGAGAGAGAAAAAACTCCTTGCCTTTTAGGATCACCGTGAATAAAATCATTTCATCCTTGTGTTTGTGCACAACTGATTTAAACCAATTAAGGATGAATTAAACTGTTTCTCAGTAATTGGTCATACAAATTAAATAAATGTTGGAGCATTTTCTCCCTGTGGGTAGAAAACTGTGCAGGGCTTCACAGGGGTGCAGTTGGTAGTGCTGGTCAAAGCCCAGCCTGAGTGGCCCTGGGATGGATTGGCGATCTGTTCAGGGTGTTCCTGGCCTCTCACCCAATGGCCGCTGGAAAGAATCATGGATAGGCAGATATATATTATATATGAATGGATGTGTTGAGCCAAGAATGGATCATGTTCTGATCTGTAATTGATATGTACAGAAGATACCAGGAGACTTGTTAAAATCTAGCCACCATGGCATTATTTACTAGGAATTTTCCAGCCCACAAAGTACAAAACTAAGGTGTAGACTAGTTGTTGTTGTTTTTTTATTTGGGTAGGTAAAAGGTCAATTAAAGAATGTAAACAATAGGTCTCATAATGAAAGATTCTGAACATCTTATGGTTTTCTAAAAGTATTTTTGACTTACCTTCACTCAGATTTGCATCATTAAATGTATATCGGGACGACATTTCCCTGCAATGGATCAGGACCAAGAATCGGCAACAAAACTAACCTCTTAAAAAAACTAGAAAGGAAAAATGTGTACAAGAAAACATAAATAATGTCAAATACTACGAATTGTAAACATACCACATATTGCACATTGTGAAATCAAAATCTCTTTAGAACATAGAACTGTATACCGTTAAGTTGTGAGTGAGCAGACCCTGTGTTTTTATGGACACTGAATGATACTAAATGGTGGACATTTAAATTTCTCTTTTTTTATATATCAAACATTTGAATTAATTTGGTAAACTAATAATAATAATATATCTAGCTTCAATAAATACCATTTATTAACAAAAATTACTTTAAATTGCATTTCCAATTGTGGTTATGTTTATTTTTCTCACTTCCCCAATTGTTCGCCAGGGTTTTGTAATCTGTGTGATGATTTATTATAACATGCATTGCATTTGATGCAATACCACAGTATGGCCAGTAGGGCCACGCCTACATTTGAAAATCAGACAAAGCGTACCCAGTCAATCAAGCAAAAACAAGGCAGATCAGAAATGTCTGATGGAACATAATTATTTCTGGTCTGTCTGGGCATCAAAATAGTCACAAGCTTAATACCTGAGTTAGCTGATGATGGAAAGCAAAGGCATAAGAGTGTTCTCAGCTCAAGCTTGCATCATCCTGAGGTGAGTGAACCTGTTTAGTGTAGAAAACAATTAAAGTTGTCATTGGATCATTGCTGCGACATCCAGGTCACAGTTGCATTGACTCTACAGTGTGGTTTAATGGCGTTTGAGAGCTGTGGTACTGATGTGGTTCACTTCTTCAACATGCCTAAAAATCTGTGGCAGGTTTGTCTTATGCTGTGATCAAATGTGTATGTTACCATATTAGACACTATGGAGGACTATGTAAGGCTGTAATATTCCTAGGATTGAGTGTCTTCCAGTGATTGTGAAACAAAAGTCTGATGCAGAATACTGTGACAGGGATTATCGCTCCAACCAGCCACTCTGCCTGCTCTGTTTTTTTGCTGACACATTTTGAGAAATATTTTGACTCTGCCTAGAAGCACAGCTTGGTATTCTACTGAGATTCAATTTAGACTTCTGCAAGTATGGTCTCTCCCTACAGCATTGACAGTGGATGAGACACATTTAACGAGAACTCTACTTCCAGAGATGCACAGATGTTGAAGCTGTTCTTTACCATTGCCGAATTTTGGAGACAATTACATTGGAAATGCCACTAATTCCCAATGTTGAAACACCTTTCTGATTCTTCTGTTCTCTTCAAATCTTTTTGTAATGAGAAAAAGCTAAATATGTCTGATACGTGCCCATAAATATGGCAAAAATAGTTTCAGTGTATGAAAAGCAGTAGTGAATAGTTTAATGTGGGTCTTTGATTATTTATGAGTTGTTTTTTTTTAGATCTTAAGTACAATTGAGACACAGAACTATCACTGTGGGAGTAACCAATCAGCCTAAATAGTTTTAATATGTCCTGTGATTCCCCTCCCAGTAATTCATAAGATACTGAGCTAGAAAAACAGTAACCTGACTATTTTTTTTTTTTTTTTAAATGAAAGATTGAGTTAAATTTTGACAGAATACTCATCATTAGGCAAAACCGAGTCCTTATCTTACATGTTCCTCCTTGCGGTGATGCCATGAACCATGAAACTGATTGGTGGATCAGTTAGACTGAAGTTCTGTAGTCTTTGGATTTTGAAGGAGAAGTAGCAATTCCATTGGCTAGGAAATGAGCTTGAGTCTAATGTGAGCTAAGGATGGAGTTTAATCTTTCTCCCCCACAAGAAACCCAGGCAGGTTCATTAGGCACCTTCAACTGGTGGGAGAAGTTTGGAGCCAGAGAGTGCTGGAGTGAATATATATCTGGCTGAAGAAGAGGTGGAATAATTTGGAGAGGAATATTTGGGAAAACTCGGTCAGGTGAACAACAAAAAACAGAACATCTTTGTCTGTAACCGTACTATGAATAATGTGTTGTGCTTTGCATTAGAGAAGAGTAGCAACCTTGCCTTTCAGGGCAGCTTTAAATTATGTCTTATTAGCTCTTTTAGATGCACAGCTTTTTAAAATCTTGTATAGGTGAAATTAAAATAGAATTGATTAGCATTTTGCTTGCAGTCTGCACATAAGTGAACAGCTATGTCATCAAGCAGCTACCTTTTCTTGCTGCAAAGATGTTGTCAGAGCAGGACAAACAATGCCTTATTCAGTGTCTATTTCCAACAATAAGTTATGCAGAGAGGCTGTCAGGGAGAAAATGTTCCAGACAGGTTTTGTTTCTTTGCTTCCTGCATTGTGTATCTCTTTATTTTTATCAGTTGTCACCCAGAAATGTCAGTTGGTAGGAGTTTTGGAAGCACGGTGCCAGAAATGCATCTCCCCAATGTCAAACAGCACAATCTGCGGCTTTGCTGGCAGCTCAGAAAGCCACCGACTCACTTGTTATCGGCTTTAATGTTTAATCCAAGTGCAGACCGCAGAGGTTAAAGAGGTTCTTTGTGGTAAGTGTGCAGGTCATCCCACGAGTTGGTGCTTAAAAAAAATCTATTACCAACTTAATGAGAGCTGGATTGAAAGCCTTAAATAGCATTCAAGCTCAGATAGTGACCAATAAATAACATGTTTGTCCTTTTTTTCCCCCCTTCATTCCCAGAACTAATGGTCAGGCTTATTTTTGAAACTACCTCTTTCTATTTCTTTCTCTTTAGTTGTTTATATAAAGTTATTTGTTCATGTTTACATCAAGAGGAACAAAATTAGAATCCATGTTCAGTCGATTAAACATGTTTTTCTGTTATTACTAGATAAAAATGGCACAAGGGGATCAGTGGCATTAGCTGAAGCATGAGTTCACCTTAAACCCTATTCACACAGAAGTAGTTTTACCTAGGGTCCTCATGTAATAAATAAGTCACCCCCCCCCCTACGTCAGCTTTTTATGTGGCGCATTCGCACAGGATAACCGAAGCCTGAGATTCGCTGAAATTTACGGACATCTCTGCTTCTAATCGCGCATGTGAGCGGCTCTATTAGAAGCAGTGGAGCCAGCAGTCCGCTTATAAATATCTGTGTGCTCTTTTTACATAATTTGCCGGTAGATTTCGTGAGACGCGATGGGCAGTCGCTTATTTGGGCTTGTCTTTTCTCTGTTTTCCATCTCTAGCTGTCTTTTGCTGTCCCGGGACCCAGTGTTTTCTAAACACTTCAACGCAGCCTCCATTCTTCACCCAACGCAAATAAAAATGTGCTCAGGAAACAAAAAACTGCCCATTCACATATCGGATCCCGCCCATTTCTGTCCAAAACTCAGAGATGCCCATTCACTTTGGATTAGTATTATCATAGGACGTCGGAGTTCAGCAAAATATAGTAGGTAATTTGCGGAGGAATTTTTCCTTTACAAATTACTGACATGGCGCATTCACACGGGATTAAAAAACACAGACAGTCTCCGTAATTATTACAAATCAGACGTGGTCCCTATGTAAAACGAATCCCGTGCGAATAGGGCTTTAGTGGAAGAAAAAGAATGGGAGCAAATACAAATGAAAGAAAGTCAAGTCAGATTGCAGAGTTAAAAGCGGATTTTTCTATCAATGTCTTGAAAGAAATCTCATTTGCGGAAATGGGAGGAAGATTGCTTTGTGTTTTCTGAAAAGTTTGGCTGGTAAACTTTGCCTTCTGTTAAATCCTTGTTGTAAATGGTCCAAACAGTGTCACAGATATCGAAGCCCTTGCTGTAGTTTAATATTCAGTGTCATGAGCTGAAATAACTGGCAAAACACAAACTGAAATATTATTTATCTTTCAGCTACCACTCACTGGTGACTTCAGACCTTATTGGCAGGGCTCACAATCTGTTGGGGAAGCACTAAGACTGTGTCACAATGAAAGAACGAGCTATGATTGGTCCATCAGCTTCACACCCAGCTTGTGCATTTACCTTCAATAATTGCAGTTAGCTGAAAATATAATAATACAGCGTACCTTCAGTTTGTGCCATTTATCACTGAACTTTGTATTAGTTGGTAATATTACAGGCTTATATCCACTCTATGCTTTTTAGCACAGATGAATATGTGCAATAAGATGGTTAAAAAGGCACTGATTGTCAATTTAAAAGGAGTTTGTGCAATATAACTTTTAATCATGGTTTTTATTATCCCAGAGGAAGACAATATATTTTATTGCTGCTTGTATATCAGAGAGACAATGTACAGTATGAAATGCTTTGCTTTAAAAGATGAAACCCTATTTTAGCACATTGCTGGTGCTAATATAGATATCTCTGGTAGTTTTTATAGATTAATCTAAAGAAATTGGGACAGATGATCTTTCTGCAGCTTGAAAATTTCTATATAAAATTCAATATAACACTGGTTCTTTGCGAAGTCGTCTGTTCTGTGGTGATGCAACTCTGGTTCATCCTTTCAGTTTTGAAACAATTTTATTCCTTTATGACTGTTTTGTTTGAGTTAATCATTTCTTTGAAAATGGACTGGTACAGCACTAAAAATGACTAAAAAAGCCAAAAATCTAAAGAAAAGCCTGGAGATGACAAACCTGTCTCATTTTTAGCGTTTTTGAATTCCTTTGTCTATTTTGTTGTTGCTTTTTTCATTACCTCCTGTTTTTGTCTAATATAATGCATTTTATGTTGCTGATGGTGTACAAAAAATGGTTCGTGTTTAAAAATCACATTGTAGATTGACCTCGCAAGCAGCTGGACACATCCTAAGGTCCTGTAATATGTGAAATGATTTGTGACTGTGTTTCAGTGGGTAAAGTAGTCGTCTTGCAAGCAAAATGTTATGGGTTCAATTCCAGTTTTCCCGTCACATGTCGATGAACCCATGGGCAAGGCCCCTTAACACCAAATTAACCCCAAGTTGCCTACCGATCTGCATAGGTGTATGGATGTGTATGAGAGGCCCCATGAAACAAAACCTGCAATTTAACTCATGTCTACATATACTCAGGATTACAGTGGTGTTTGTGAGTTTAGTTGTCTTTATGCAAGTGAATAATTGTTTGTGTGAGAGTATATGTAATTGTAGGTTTTGTCCCTTGGGGCCTCTTTTAAATGTGTGTGTATCAGTGAGTGCGATTGGGTGATTGTGGCTATAGTCAGTGGTCAGTATGACTGGAAAAGGACTATATAAGTTCAGTCCATTCCTTAAGTGCTTGAGTTTGAGACGGCTGTAAGAACAAACAACCTCTGATAGGCAGAACAGCTCAATATTTGAAGTGGAGTGTGAAACCTAAATTAATCTGATGATATAAAAATCTAAAATGTTGACGAGTTGTTGTGTGCATGACTGCACTTAGTATTTAGTAAGAAATCTGACATTCCTATCTTTGATTATTCTAGCACTTACTCTGGATTGTAAATTTACTTTCGTAGCACTTGCACAGTTTTTGATGCCAGTTTGTTGCAAGTTAATGTTTGGATATTAAGAATCAAAAAATATGCAATGAGTTGATGGATGAAGATTTAAAAAGTCAATATTAGAATCTACAATCTGTTGATTTAAGCATTTTTGAAGTTCCACCTCTGTATGAGAAAAGGTATGTCCATATCTATTTGGTAAAGGATAAACTATTTTGATTTTTATTGAAAGCCTTATCTTTTTGATAAATGGACTGTGCAAATGTTGTGGCGAGCAGTTTTTTAATCACTGTTCTTGATATGCTGACACTCCAATTACCCTAAACTACTACGGTCAGCTAGAAACACATTCAAATTATGACGACACCATGTTTGACATTCATAAAAAAACATCCATGCAGTTCTGCATATTTTCTGCATAATGCAACACACTTATTAAGGGAAAATATAAGAAAGAAAAGATATACACTAACCAAATACTTGGTTTTCTTCCCTTTTGGTCTAATTTCCACAATTAGTCTACTAGCATCAACAATATCTGTTGGCTAAATTCACAGTTTGTAGAGATTACAACACATCAAAAGGACCTCAGCGTACAGTCGTATAAATTTCACAGCTTAACATACCCACCTATTTGCTGTAGGGTTCATTGTGTTTGCAATGCTGATAAGGTAGCTACAGCAAAGAGGTTTGTTTTCAAATGTAGTGAGCTGTATGTTTGGTGTAACTAAAAGCAGTTTAGCACTTTCTTCTTTTTTTTTTATCTAGAGACTGCACATTGTGGAAGATCACCAAAGAACCCCATTACCATGTGAATGTTGGTGGTGGTAGAAACATCATAAATTAGGGTTGCTTTTCTTGAGATACAACTGGGGTTTTGCAAAGTTGGACAAATTAACACTCCAAACCATCAGTGAGTTTTGACCCAAAGGAGACTGCCCAAATGCTCAAGACACTGATGGACATCTACTCAGCAGAACAGTGAAATGTTAAAAAAAAAAATAGTAGAAATATCGATAAAAATCCTTAAACACATGAATAAAAATTACAAATGTTCTAGCGGGTTGTGGACAAGGTATGTCCAGAAAAATGTACAGATTTCTAATATGATTGCATGGAAGAGTGCTATTGGAAAAAACAAAATCCTTTTCCGTTATAAATTATTGTTTTTCTGTTGAATTGTAAAGCTACCTTTTCCCATCACCAGTGGGACAAGATTAAAAAAATGTTTTCTTGATACTCTCATTTTGTGGGGTTAGTAAGTGTTGTAGAGCCACCACATAAAGCTAAATTCCAACATTGGCAGCTATGAGATTATGACTTTAGTTTGCAGCACTTCATTTTCATAAATATCCGTCATTAAAACAAAATAAAAAATAAAACAATAATGCTGTTCATTTAATGCTCCGATCTGACAATCAATGGAAATCCAAGCCACGCCATGGTGTGTCCTGGAATACAGTCTAAATGTCTCGTAGAATATCTTTGAAATAGAGCGTGTCTTTTAATACATTGATCCTAGTCTCTTTTGGACTTTTTCTGTCTAAACTGACTCTGTTGTTTGTTAGCATAGACGACACTAGCTCTGTATCAACATCTCCTCTGCTGTCTCAGCCACCTGGTACATATCAGCACCTGAGTGATATACAGATTGGATCATTTACATATGGCCGTGCCCCGATGCTTGCTGAGAAAACTCTCAGACTAAGCTGCTCTCTGCTTCTGAAGCATTTTTTTTGTCCTCTGTTGTCTCGAGCTTATGCACTGTTTTGCTTTCCCAAATGTCACATCTTCAAGAGCTCCGGCAAACCTTCGTGTTTTAATCCTTCAAAACAAAGACATGATAAGAGAGGTACAGCAGGAAGTGAAGAGGACAGCAGAGGAGATGGTGACGGCGCTGACAGTAGCCCCGGGCAGCGGGGGCATCAGACTAACAGTTTTGCTGTAACAAAAGGGACAGCGCTGCCTCCCTACTGTGAGCACAGTGCTCCCGTTCAGACTGTCAGCTGAAGTTATTGGGCGGACGACAAAAATACTTAACAACGCTGAATGCTTAAAACCACTGAGGGCACTTAATTTACAGCTTTAATCACATTCTACCTGTGGAAACATCAATGCAACAGATTTGTTTGAGCTGTTTTAGCAACAATACCCAGATAAAACACCGCAACGAACGTCGGCCTTTATTCAGTCATTGTAGTTACTGAACTATATTTATTACTTGTAAAGAAAAAAGTGTTTATCTAAACTAAAGGTTTAATGAATAATTTGTTTGCTCTCTGTTTCATACTCAATATGTTTTACTGTCATCAAAGAATATATACTTAAAAAAAGAAAAGTGGATTTATTTTTCATTTCTTTGTCTTTTTTATTAATTCGGTCATTAGCTAGGTAACTCCAGACAACATTCATTCTTAATTTGAGGGACAATTTGTAATCGTTTAAAGAAATAAGAACGATTGTTTGTGTTGTTGTAGCGCTTAAGGAGAACAAAAGGAACTGACATGTCAAAGAAGGCATAATTAAGTGTCTGAAGAATTTGCAAACCAATTAAATTGATGCTGGAATAAAAACAGTTATGGAAGAGAGAGAGAGAGAGAGCGCTTCGCTTTTACGAATCTGCACTGCAGTTAGTAGATTCCTTGGGATTATACCATATTTACTGATAGTCCTGCAGCGATAACAGAAAGTATATAAAGCCTCCACTAACAGTGCAAAGCAGCAGCTTTAACAGAAATGCAATAAGCTGAGGGATAACCTGAACAGATGTCAGGCTGGAGGACAAAATGAGACCACAGAATCCATTAGTTTTGCCTCTCTCCATCCATCTGATTATACAGAAGGAAGCATGAGGACACATGGGTGTGTGGCTCCCAAACAGCCTCCGGTTGACTTACTTTACTGTAGGTTCCGACTTATTGCTTCGTGTGGCTCCTTCTTCTGCTTGAGGATCAACTAATAGGAAGAGTCTATTATGTTTGAAGATTTTCGCCGTGCTTGTTGCATATTAGCCTATTTATTACTAAATACCTGCTTCTTTTACCTTGTCAGAGTGCATTCTGACATTTCATCACTCTGCTGCCTTCCCAGAGCAGCGTTCTTGCCTGGAAAATCAAAAGATATCTTTATTAGCAGTTGCTCGACGCTACAAGAAACAGACGGCATGATTTAATGTAAGCTAAGAGTTTTGTGTTAAAAATTAATTGGTCTTCATAACTTTGCAGTGCTTCTCCTTTCATCTTTTTTTAGATTGCTTCTATTATGTGTTTTGAGTGTCCCTGTGAGAAAAGTTTAGATCTTGTGTGGGAGACTTTGTGTAGTTAATAACTTATGCAGCAGGTTCTCTGAGAGGAAGGTTATTTTTCACAGCTGCCAACTTGGCTGCAGGACACCTCGTGCTAAGGTTTATCTGCGTCTACCCATGTTTGCCTGGTAACCGTTTTTACTTATTGCATTAGGAAATATTTCCAGAGTTTCCCCAGGTTTTGTGACGCTTCCTGACAACATCCTGAAGGATTTTTCATTCCTACTTTGAAAAAAAAAATCCAAACACTTCTTCTCCCCATTGAAGATTGTTAGATTTCTGTTTCGCCGTTTCCTTCTTTCGAAGTTCATCTCGTCCTCCATCTTAATCCTCAGCTCACCTTGTGGAATAGCAGATGGTTTGATACTGGAATGTCATTTTTTTTAAGCACAAAAATGTAGAGATTAGGAGCATGTCGGTGTGATAGCGTACTTCTGCAGCAATCAGTCAAGGTTACCTGTCCAGACTGGAATATGAACATCCTTTGAAATGGAGATTTTGAAAACTTTTGACAATGTTTGCAAACTGACTGAGGCATTGCAGGTAAAGGATTCAAGTCTTCTTTACTGCTAAAAGCAAAAATATCAAGAGTCTTTCTGTACTCTGCCCTGGCCAAAGTGTTGATTTCCCTTCAAATGTATTTTGTCACAATTTAGGGGATAGACCAGCAAAAGTACTGCATAATTTATATCTGTCATGGCAGCATACATTCTAATAAAACTCGTTATCACTTTTTTAGGGAGCAGTGTGCTGCCACTGTGTAGTGCCCAGAGAGCATTATTTGGCTAAGGGTCTTGCTCAGGGACCCAGAAAGGCAGTCTGTTGGATTCAAACAGGGAACTTGCAGCCTTCCCAGGATGCAAGCACCCTGCCCTAACCAACTATGCCACCACTCTTTTCCAACACCGGAAGTTGAACCTGGGCCACCTTGGTTAAAACTAGGAATCCTAATTGCTAGACTGCATGGAATAGATAACAAATGGGAAGAAAAAGATATGTGTCTTTCAAATTATGTATTCAGTCCTGATAATCTTCAGTAAAATCTATTGCCACCAATGGCCTTCAGAAGTCAGATAATAAGTCCACTTGTTTCCTGTGAAGGCCTCAGAGGTTTGTTAGAGAACATAGATAATTGCCTGATGAAGGCCAAGGAACACAGCAAACAGGTCAGGAATAAAGTTGTGGGGAAGTTTAAAGCAGAGTTGGGGTATAAAACAATATTCAAAGGTAGGTCCTAGCTTTGCACCTACACTGACGGCCAGGCAAGGAGAGCTTTAGGCCTTGCACACACGTAGCTGGGTCTTTATAAATAATTGAATATCTCCACAACATCATTTCAAAAAAATAATATTGTACACGCAGGAAGGTGTTCAGAAAGGTTTTCATCCACATGAACCCACACAAATACACTACTGAGCATTTTAAACATGCCATTGGCATAGGGGGTAGAGTACTGCAAGCTAAACCCTATGTCAGCCAATCAGAATCCTTCAAAACTACAGCGTAGTTGAACTTCCTTGTGCCTCTATATTGGGAGAGAGTTGGTGTAAACCAGGTGACCTCAAAGCGTTCTTCCATCTATGCACCTATTTGAGCACCTGGTAAAAACAGACAAGCAAAAAGTGTCTAAACCAACTGTAATGTTTATAACATTTATCATTTTACTCTTAAAATTAGAACTTCAATCTAATTTAGGTGTCACGTAGCGTAAATCCTTGCATATAAGATGCGTATTATGCTGCTAATGTTAATCTATTGACTGATTAAAATGAAAAGCTAATCTAAGCGTAAGACGCATGTTTGCTGCTTTGCTGTGCTTACACGCTGTAATGCGCCCGGTGTATTTCCTCCTTTAATCAAAAGAGCCAATAAGCCCATTGTAACGTTGAAGAAGCTGTAAAGACCAGGCCAAGATGACAACTAAGAGTGTGGCACTTGACAAGAAAGTGTCTTTGAGTGACCTGAAAAGTGCTTTTAAATTATTATTCCTACATTTTTTTATTCTACAGCAGAACAAACTAAATGTAGTAGTTAAAAGGGAGAGGACTACTTTAGATTTCAATACGGCCTTGTAAAACAACTCTATTAACTTGTCTCATCGGATACATGTTTTTGTGAAATGCATGAATAATTGGATCCTTGAGTTCTATATCTTTTTAATCTTTTTTACAGTGCAATATCAAGCTCAAGCTAGCAAACCATTACTCGGATCGTTTTCTGCTTTTATTATGTGCATAAGTGTTTTGTTTATTGTGATGTACATAATGGCGCAGCTATCAAATTCAATATCTCCCCCAAGGTTAGTTTAAGATATTTGTGGATGAAATGAAAGGAACAGTTGCTCTGCAGCCATACACCAGAGTAATTCAACTAGCAAAACACATCAAAACAAACCATTCACTTTTCAGATATATAATAACTTCTATCTTTTTACTTTGAGTTTTTCTTCATTGGTGTAGTCTGGCACAAGGACATTTTAAAGCATGGATTGGAAAAAAAACCTTCATAAGATATTCCAGTCCATTGCATGAGCCTTGCTTGCTCCGTCATATAAAAACGGGGGCATCTTGCCCTACGCTGCTTTTCTTTGGCATAAGGAGTCATCTGATCTGAGGCATGTGTGCCGCAATGATGAAGGTAGATATTGTCCTTAAAGGTAGATATTGTCACATGGCCTTTCGTGAGGCCTCCTTACTCTCTTACTCCCCACCTTTTTAGAACAGTGTGTGTTTCAGATGACGATGTAGACAAAGTGTTTGTTTTCTTTCCCAGGATACATTGAATACACCTCAAACCACTTAGAATATTTTCTCTCCAGAATGTTCTTTTACATTGAAATGGAGGTGATACATGGTGTTCACACGTAGAACTGGTATCTCTGGCTCCTTTTGATGTTTTTAATCAAAGAACTAGATTACCTCTAATGTAGCTGCTCATCTTTCAGTTAAAATCTAAGCAGGATTATTTCATGCTTCGCCTGTCAGTCAGTCAGCTTTCGCTAGCAGAGATTAGAGAATGTTCTTCTTCAGCTTTAAGTGTCTAAAATAAATCATCCTGCTTTTGACCAGGTCCAGAAGTTACGCCTTCTGGTATCTGGCAGATGGATGGATGACCTTTTTGTTGCAGTGAAAAGTCATATGTTTGATCATGACCTTTTGTAATATTGAAGTCATTCAGTGGGTGCAGATCCACGGTGCGGCAGAGACGTTTTTCACATTAAAACCCACTCACGCGGGCGGTGGATGTTCACCACAGCTGCACTCTGAGCGCGGGCCCATTAATTTATTGATAGTTAAAGTAATTTTAATGTCGATGCTTGGCCTCATTTTGCCGTGCCTGCAAGTGCCGGCTGCACGCGGCGCCCAATCGGGGAGGAGATTGCATGATTTCTGTCGCAGCTCAGCAAATCGCTGCTGAGTCACGATGGCAGGGCCTGAATCATCAGCCTCCACACCAACGGGCTTTCATGCCTGTCAAGATTAAATGTCAGTCACACTGCTGCCCAGGGTACACCAGTCACAATATGAGACCACTAGGCCTTTGACACTGACTTCAGAAGAGATCATAATCAGACTCAGATTACTCACCTGTTCCCACACCTTGCAGAAACAAAACCTTGATGACTCCACATTGTTGTGCTCCAATTACAGTCGCAATGCCATTCTCTTGATCGTCTTTTTTTGATTTGATCCTCGCTGTAAGCTAAAAGTAAGTTTAAATCTTCATTTTATTCTCCGTGTCGTGTTTCACTCACTTGTCAGTTCATATCTGTTTCATTCTCTGTCTGCCTGAAGCCAAACTCAGACCTCGGTGGCCATGACAGGCCTTTGAGTTCAGGGTGGAGGTGTTGATCTGCTGTTGACAGGCACTTTTACTTCAAGGGAGAATGCCTTGACAATCATCACATTAAAACGTATTATTCAGAGCCACTGCTCCTCTCTCTGCTTCGAGTAGAAATAAGAGGAGAGGACAAGGCTGACCGCGGAGACCCCAGATTGATGAGAGAGATGCTGACCTGAAACTCGTCTGGAAAAGTTTAATTATATATTTCTACTTTGTAGAACATTATAAAAGCAGATAGGGATATATATTTGCCTCAATTGGAGAAGTGTGTGTGTCCTATTGAGGAATTATGTTATAATTATTAGCAGGGGTGTTGTATAGGGGGGAAAAGTTAGCACAATTCCAAGCCAAAAAGAAAATTAATTTGAGTTTTTGGGATTTAGATTTTTTGTTATGGGGCCCATAATTCCTGGTGGCACCCCTGCTTATTAGTAGTCAAAAGTATGTTTCTGATATGTGACAAACAAGTTGAGCAGAAGGTTTCATATCCTAGTTTATTGGATCGTACAATCCAGCGGTGACGTATGCCGGGCAACTATGGGTTATGACTAAAACGTCGACATCTTGATTGAAAGAAACTGAAATAACATTTCTTCCAAGGGTGTCTGGAGTGATTACTGGAAATTGTCTTTGTAAGCATTACAAGGAAATGCAACCAATTACAATATACAGGAGCTATTTTAGCCCAATAGGACAACTAAGGTAATGATATTTGGCACCACAAGGGAAAGAGCATCATCCCAGACACACAAAAAAAGAAATTAAATCATTTTGAATAGTGGCCGGACTCAGCCTTTGGTCACCAGAAACTGGAAGCTATCTTTATAGACAATACAGAGGAATCCATTCCAGGTGTATCAGCCAGTCTGAGGTGAAATGGATCAGATGATTAGTCAAACAAAGAAGAAACACTGTATGTAGTCTTTATGAGGCAAGTCCAATAAAAAGCTCAGTAGGCCAAAATGTTGAATCCTTCAACTTATCTGTCAATTCTACAATCAAATCCTTACCTGAAATTTAGCCTGTGATAGAACAAGATCTAGGACGTAGCAATTAGGGTCCTTAGAAGCGTGTGTGGACTTAGCATTTGGTAATCAAGTGGAGCTTCCCATTGGAAGAGGCAGCTCAGGCTGTTTGGGCAACTGGCATGTAGGCCTTCTGCTTTTCTCCCAGTGGAGTTTCCTCTGGTTTGTTCCAGATATAGAAGAGCCTGGAGAAGACCCAGAACTATGTTGAGGGGAAATGTATCCTCTTTCCTCTGAGACTGACTGAGGATCTCCTCCACCCAGGCTTCTGTGGTCTCAGCTATAAATAACCAAATCAAAATGGATTTTTAAAAGTTGTTAAAAAATGGACCTTCTTCAGTCCATTAAAGCAGCAGATTTGTTATTAATGTTTTCATCTTTTTAAGTACACAAATTAGCATTATGAAGCTGATCACTGTAATTCAGAGCTATTTTTTTGTAAATTACCACTGTGGCCAATCATTCTTCACAAATATCCCCTTCGGTGGCAACAACGTTATTGAGGTGGATATAATTGCCTATTTGACTGAATTGACTTTGTAAAGTGCCTTGAGATGCCGCATTGTGAACTGCCACTATATAAGTAAAATAAAATATAATTATTTTTTGAATGGAGGATTATATTTGAGCATCTTAGTACTTATTTTCACAAATTCTTATTCTAGCTGGCATTCTTCATAGGGGCTTTTAGTGCTCAGGCACCTTGAAAGACTGTTTAGAAATGTTAAAAAACCTAATCTATGACTTTTAGTGTAACCACTAACTTAAGTTCCTCTATTTAAACGTTATGGTGATCCCAAAGTATCAACAAATTTTTTTATTGATATCTATTGATCTGTCATTTGTTTAGATGGATATAAATGTGCAGGGTGTTGAGGATGGAAAACATTTTCATTGTCATGACCACTGAGTCGATGCCCCTGTGGAACATCTGACAATCCCACCAAAAAAATCCCACATCTTGAGAACTTTTTCAAACAATCTATGGCAAGTTGGGTGAAGCCACAGTTCTACCAAAAGCCATATACCACACACCAGCAGCCCCTTGGACATTTTGCACTGAGAAGAGCATTCAGTGTTAATAAACCAAGCAAGATTCTGAATATAAATATGGAGCAATATGAGCATACATTTCTATTCTTTAATAGTTTTAATACATCACTGCAACTCCCTGCGAAGTTGTTTAATAGCCAAGTAAATACTTCCAAACTGCAATTTCCACAACCTTGTTACATCCATAAATTGTCTTAACACATTTTAAGATACACTTGAGAAATGCATCTGGCTGATTTTGTGCTTTTGTTAGTATAATGTGAGCTATTATACACCATTCACAGTCTTAGTGAAAGGGTGAATTATTACAAAGCATAAAAGGGGTCCACAATGCTCTTGGGAAACAACATGTAGTGGGTAAACTATTTTACAAGTAATTTCCTTCCTATGAATATTTAAACATCTTGCTTCAAGTGTAGCATCCTTAGGAGAAGTCCATTCACATGCGCAGCACAGCTGATGCTGGTGATGCTTTTATCCAATGCAAAAGGTGATTTTGAGATAACCTTGGTATCGAGACGGCAGGACTAGGGTGTGCAAACTGCGTTGCTGCTTGTGTGTTAGATCAGACACTAATTAAAAGTCAATTAGCCTGCAGCCCAGTTGGTGACTGGCCTCTCCAAACATAAGTAGGGCTGGGAAAATGAGAATCTCCCTAAGCTCATTATTTACCGTGACACTCTTCTTACCCCTCTATTTATTGTGAGCTCCCACTGCCTGTTCACCTGCATCTGCTACATTTTTTTACTAAACTTTGCAAAATTTAAAGTCTGAAGATGTCCCTATCAGGATTTTTTTGTCCACTATACATATCAGAGTAATTTAACATCAAGTGTTTTATAGAGTCCCACTCTTGTTATTTAATTCACTCTTTGTTCCATCAACAGCTTCTTTTTTTGGTACAACTTGCAAATACCAGGGTCCCATTAGCAACTTTCAAAATTAATTGAGCGACAGATTCAGCAAGGCTTGAAAAGCTTGCGTCAGATTTTGGTCCATGTTGCTATGATAGCATCACGTAGTTGTTGCAGATTTATCTGCTGCGTCCCCCATTCCACCACATCTTGAAGGTGCTCTTAGATTGAGATCTGCTGACTGTAGAGGCAACTGGAACACAGCGAACTCCATGCCTTGATCAGGAAAGAAGTCTGAAATGATTTGAGACAAGTGGGCATAGTGCCATCCGAAGATGAGTACTGTGTAGTTATTAAGTAATGAACATGGTCAGCAGCAACACTCAGATTTGCTGTGGTGTTAAGATATTCAAATTGTACTAATGAGCTCAAAGTAGACCAGGATAATGTCCCCCATGCCACTTTGCCACCACCACCAGAACTATTGATTTGAGACAGGATAGAGCAATACTTTCTTTTTGTATATTCCCAATTTTGACAGTACCATCTGAATTTTGCTTCTGAAATTGAGAATAATTGAACCATGCAACAGTCTTCCTATCTTTCATTGTTGAATTTGGTAAGTCTCTTTGAATGACACCCTCATTGTCCTGTTCTTAGCTTGGTGTGTTCATTTGCAGCTGTAACCACCTTCCTCAGGGTTCAACATGGCGTGAAAAGCTAAATAGCTTTGTTACAACTGGCTATTTGAGTTAATGTTTCCCTTCTATCCTCCCAACGCAGTCTGCCCATTCTCCTTTGACGTCAAGGCATTTTTGTTCACACAAAAGCTACTTTCTGGATATACAGCCATATTAAATCAATTAGAATGTGCAGTTCTTAAGAGGCTTATTATTCAGATTAAAAGTACCTTATGAAAGAAACAACCTTTAAGCCGTTATTAAACACTTTCATTAAGCCCATATTTCTGCATGATTTTTTTTTTTCCTTTACTTGTCTGATGCAATATTCCAATCTTAAATGCTGCATTTTTATTAGCTGGAGTTGGAAGAAATTGTTTTTACAGAAAAGAAGGCTTCAAAACATCACACTGTGTTGAGCTATAAAATGTGTTTCCTTCAGTGAATTGAGTTACTAAAATAAATAAACTTTCAATAATCTAATTTATTGAATATGACTGTATAGCTACATTTGCGTAAATCATTGTGTGGCTGCGTGTTGTTTGATTAGCTACTTGTGTTTAAGCAATACAGTTTCTGTTGAATAGATTTTAAGAAACCCAGATTGGTATTTATCAAAAGTTTTGAAGAAATCAGCACTGCTGAAAGCAGATCAGATATGATTTTAGGTTTAGGAAATGAGCATCGACCTTAATTCCTTTTATGTTCGATAGTAATTCAGTGTACGACATCCCAGCATTGCCATTCTTTAGTAAATGTTTTGCTATAGCAGGAAACCACCCCTTGAAAATAGTCAAATACACTACTGATGACCTTTTCAATGATTTATTAGCAATGAAACCCTTAATTATATTTTTACTTTTGTTCTCAGCTCGTCACCATGGAGTCGACGGCACTGCTAATGCTAATACTACCAGTATACATATTTTATACATAAATTACCATTTCTTTAGGTCATCCTGTTAATTTTTTTTTAAGATAAAGGTGTAACTATGACTAAATTATTCCTTTGAAAATCTAAATTTGATCATGGATCATGCCAATCTAGAAATCTCTAAAATAATTTAATAAAACATTCTGAGCTATTGGAATAAGGTGGACAAAACCTGTTTTGAAATTGTGCACCCAGAAATTGTCCAGACAAAACATGCCCACATGGCACAACAGTGTATATCATAGGGTGAATTTACTGATGGATTCAGATACTGATCATTAAAAAAAGCCTTGAGCCTGACCAAGAGTCGGTAGCCTGTGAATGAATCAAATTAATCCTAGTAATGCTTTGGAAATAAACAAAAGCTCAACACTGTTTTTAAAACTGAAGAAATTTTTTAACCTTAAAAAACTGAAACTTTCTCCAAAGTCTCACTTCAAGAACTTTAGAAATCCTAGATAACTACTGATAATAAAAAAAAAACACATTTAAAGATTACAGTAAAGTTTAGCTCCTTGGAGGAAAGATAATAGAGAGAAACAAAAATAACCGTAGTGTTCATTCATCTTCCGTCCTTTGTTTTTGTTTTCTGGGTTTGATTTTAAACAGATTTTGCCACCAGAAATATTAAAAGATTATGAAAAACTTGGAATCCTGCATGTAAGTGGGATCAAATCTGAAAATTTGCATCTGTAGATGATCCGAGTATATCAGCTCTTTGTTGTCCTTTCCGTGGGTTATGCCATTTTTCATTCCATCATCAAATTGACCATAACAAGCATAACAATCAAAACAAGTGGGAGAGCTAAAGACTAATCCTGCCACAAAAGCATGATTGGAAGAATTAGGCTATCAAACCTATGTAGAAAATGTTGGTCCAAAATGTTAAAAATGGACAAAAAAGAAATGAAAACAGGAAAATATTCCCAAAGTGCCAGGTCTGTTAGTTCAGCATGCCACATGAGCATTTGCTACCTTTGCTTCCTTAAGTCGGCACCCACACTCAAGGCCTTGACCGATGTTCAACCTCATTTTGCTTCATTTTTGATCCGCTTGATTCTGAGAAAGGTAACGCCGTGAAGAAGCCATTTCTCAGCGCTATCACGGCTCTACTACAATCTGACAACAACCGACCCCCGTCTCATGGATCCTTCTAGTCCCGTTGGAGCAGAATCCTTTCTTCCCAATATTGACATCTTAACCAGAAGTAAATATTTGTATGTGTTGAACTGGTCAATATTTATAAAACTACTATTTTATATACTGTATTTTTATTTTAAGCAATACTTTTATTCTGCACCACTGTAGCTGTTCTGTGGATGTATTTTTGAAAAATGTATCTTTTTGATGAAAAAATGTAGCTATGACCTTTAAGGCAAAATATGGACAAGTTCAGAAATAGAAGTCATAGCAAAACAAGCACCTGTACAAGATACACTCTCAGCTAGAGACTCAAATCCCATAAAAATCTAAAACAGAGTGCAGAGCAACAAAGGCCATTGATCAAAATAACGATTTAGGGTCCCTTTGCAAATATTTCATCTGGAGGATTACAAATTTCCACTCTCATTCCACGATAAGACACTTAAAACCTTTATTCACAGGGCATTAAATTTACACGAGGACTTGATAATTGCAAATTAATAGCTTCTGAACAAACCATGCATGTCAATAATGGGCTGTGATGAAGGATAAAGCTGTAATGCTGTCGCCCATGTTTGTGACAAGACCATAACTGTTTTAAAAAGCAGCTGCCCAAACACTATATATTTATAAATCGTAATATAAATTGACAAGGTGCAGCGTGGTGCACATTTCCACTCACAACTGAACTGAGGGATAACATGCACAAACATAAAAGAGCAGCAGTCTCTTCCTGCTGAAATTAGACCCAGTTTTTCCCACTGTGTTTTCTACGCGAAGCTCTGTGTTTGTAAGTGGTTAATTTTGGCTGCTCTTATGAGTGTTGCTTGTCTTGTAAGCTGCCACAGAAATAGTTTTACTGGCTTATAAGTGCACCTGCTGTGATTTATTGTGTCCCCACAGGGCTTGTTGGGAAATAAACACGTCTGATGTGGGGTTGACACACTAATAAAAGACTCCGCAGAGTTATCTGAATTTATGCTGAGTCTTTGATGTTGTCATGCTATTTTTGGTATCATGTGTAGGACTTACTGCGTCCAGCCATTCTGTAGCTGAATAGTAGCTAATCATAGTCGGCCTGTTAAGCTAATGTTATTAGTCAAATTAAATAGACCAAAAGGGAACATTCCCTTACTGTATCCTTCAAACTGAGCAGAACAACATATTATGTGTGCCTAAAAGTTTTTTTTTTTTTTTTTTTTTCCATTTTGAGACCCACTTGTTAAGGCCTCCAGTCCAAAAAGACTGCAAAATGATTGTCTATAAGGTCTGTGTCTATAATCTGGATCTAAAAAAAGTCACTTTATGTTAGATTACTAAAGAAGTGTCAGCTGCCTGTGAAAGTACATTTTCCTGGAGCCAATTTTAAAAAAAATTGTCTATTTCTATAAAACAAAACACATTACTTAACACATGAAATGTCCAGGCAGAATCATAAGATGTCATTAGAACAAATTCTGGTACCATAAGTGCCATTAACATTTCTCAGATAACCAGACTGAAGAACTAATTGCATTTTATTGATATTCCCCCAAGGCTTCTCCTTCCATCCAAATAAAACAGTTTTGACTCATTTTGTGCATTAACCCAGACCTCAGTAAATTCTCCTTATTTCAGTTTGATCATGCAATAGTTTGACTGCAACAGGATCAGATATATTACAAACACAACATATATAAACCAAACTCGCTTCAAATAAATTTAATATTTACAGGTACCGTATTTTTCAGACCATAAGGCGCACCGGATTATGAGGCGCACTAAATATTATTCCCAAGTGTGTAATATCACTCCGCCCCTCCGCTTACACAGCGCTCTCTGAGAGAGAGAGCTATCCTTCTCTGTCAGGAGGACAGAGTAGATGGACTACACTGCCCTGTTTCTAACATTAAGGCCAAAATAAACATAACTTTTATATTGAATTAACTTACTAGGTTTATTGTTGCTAGGGCGTACTCCGGGCGCATGCTGCCTAAAGGCTCCCACGTACTGTGCGCCTACTGTGAGCTTGATGGACTCTGTGCTGACTGTCCGTGGGCGTTTTACCCTTCATAGTCGAACGTACTGTAGCCTACATTTCTTCTGGCAAATTCCTACAATTCCCAGACTTTCTGCCAATGCGACGAAGCGGCGGAACGGATGGTAAAATGTGTGGTTAGTTAGCTGAGCATTTAGTGCCGTTTCTTTTCCAGCACCAACTCCCACCTGTCAGTGAGAACAGAGAGGGACTGTGTATCAAGCTTAGTGTCACATATAAAACAGTTTGGTGTAAAGACTTCTTGCCTCCGAGAAGTTTTTTTTTTAATAGTGTCCTGTCTGCAATGTGGCAATAAGAATTGTTATCTTAATGCCAAAAAGAGCCCAAAAGATTTTACTTTCACAAGTGGAGCAGTACGGCTTTTGCCATAGTGCTCCGGGCCCATGAATGCACTTCTAGTTTAGACATTACAGTCAGGCAGTCTTGTAGACTGCTCAGGGGTCCAATCAGGTAGTGACACAGTGTACCGTAATGCTCCGAATGTCGATTGAGTGGAGCAGCTTCATTGCTTACCAAAGACGTACTTACATATTTGAATAGATTTTTGAATGCATTGTACCACATAAATGCATATATAAAGCGCAACGGGTTATAAGGTGCACCATACATTTTTGAGGAAATTTAAGAATTTTAAGTATGCCTTATGGTCCGAAAAATACCGTACTAAATATTTCACGTATTAGTGTTTTTTTTCCTTGCAATTGTTGGTTAAAGACCTTAATAAAACACCTCAGTGTTGGTCATTACTGTTGATTTGTTTGTGCTCCATGCGCCCATGCGTGACATTGAAACTCAATAAGGCCTATGCAGGCAAATCTCTCAGCAACCCATTGGTTGATTTTGATAATCTGCACCTCTGTCAGCCAGTCAAGATAAGTAGAACTGTGGAATTGCCCCCAAACTTGCCCTAGAAAAAACAATGTTAATCCAAAGGGAATCAAAACCCATAAGAATCTCTATGCTATTAGAATCAGGTGCTTCAACACACCTGAAAAATTTGGTCATTAGCAGGACTGTGAAGAACCTCCTTTTTATTCGGGTTTTGTTTCTTTCCATGCTTTGTAATCAGTAGTCTCTGCTTTCAAGTGACATATTGTTTGCTTGAAGTTGTGAAATTAGCAGAAGCAATTAAATGTGTGTTTGTTTTTGTTACATTCCCACACAACTGTCTGGGGATTTAACGGTTTTACTTGGGTGGTAATGCCAGCTCAGTTTATTCCTGTCATTTTGAGATTCAACTGTACAGATTGGGATTGGGGATTTCTGTTGAGTGCATAAATGGTCTGTACTGAAAACATGCATGCAGCTCCCTCTACAGATGACTTTCTTGATAGAACCTAAATCTGATGAGCATCTAAAAGTCATCTTTTTTTTCAGATAAAAGCACTGTTGGGATCCTGTTGGTGGCAAAACTAATATTTTGTATGTATTCAGAACAAACCTTTTAAAAAAAGTTTTATGAGAATATGCTGCTAACAAATTCCCTTGCGATCCTATTTGGTTTCATTTATAAGTTAAAATTCAACCAGACTAAATTAGATTCCTAATAGATCTCATAATGTTGTGAAAGTCACTTTGTCAAAGCTACACTAATTTCAAACTCAAACAAAAGGGAAGATAAATTGCACATTAAGATAATACCCCTATTGTAGACCTGTTTTGCATTTCAATAATGTATGAATATAAGCAGTTTTAAGTCAATATTGCTCAAGCATTCATGTCTTGTGCATTTCACACTGTATCGTACACAGTTTGATCACTAGCTAAAGTAGGCCGCCTGCCATGTTTGTTGATGTGATTGTGAAAAACATTGTGCAGCAAGGGAACAACTCAGAGATGCTATATTCACTGCTAATGTATGCCAATGCTATGGAAGTGATGCCCCACAATTGCCCAATAATATTCCCCAATCTCATGCTACACCGTGCTATTGCTCTGTCTGCACCGATGATTAATCACGGTCACTCACTCACTGCAGTTTAACACTGTGAATTACACACTATGCATATGCACCATGCAGGACAGAAGTGTCCCTATTGACTAACCGTCTTCTTGTTCATACTGGAAAGAAGTAACAGGACAGGTTTCACGAATGTGCTTCACCATCCTGTATCAACTAAAGAAAAAAAACAACACTGCAATCCAAAAAAAAAAAAAAAAGAAAAACCAGCGGAGCAAATTTAAGAATTAAATCCTGCTGTGCACCGTTACACTGACTGGAGTAAGATTTCACGCTTTTTTTGAAAAAAAAAAAAAAAAACCTGTGTGGCAAAGCCAAGCATCCAATATGCCTCAAGAGTTCCATGTAGCCCATCTTCGAAGTTGAAAGCAGGTTGTTCCCCGTGGTGATAACTGTATAGAATGAAGGACACTCCCCAACTAGTTACAAGCAGCGAGAGTGAAAAGCGGATCACCACCACTTATCACGTCAGGATTTCACTTCAGCTCTACCTCCCACAGGTCTGCGTCAGGTAGGAAGAACAATTCACAACTCGTCCTTTCCTTATGTTATCTCAGTAAAGTCTGTGAAAAGGCTTTCAGAGCCCCTCCCATCCTGGTTGAGCTCCATGGGAGACACCAACTGCCCTGCTCACGCTAAAATGCCTCATCAAGCACTCTCCCTTTGGGTGTCCGCTGCTAAGTGCGAAAGTGACTGAGAGCTGACGACATAGCTGCCAGCAAATGCCTTTACCTGTCTTTTTTCTTTATTAATGACGCTCGACCCAATACTCTGAACAGGGTGCTGGAAAAGAACAAGGTGTTTGCATGTAGGTATACAATTTATATTAATTATTAACAGCTGTTGTAATATTTATTAGTTTTCATGTTTTGCACAGTTATTTACAGAGCGCAAGGAGGTAAATATTTTAACACAAACGACAACTATTATTGCTGCCTTCCTGTAAAGCTTAAAGGCTTGGCGTAAAGTTTAGCCACCAGCATATGTGCAAAAAAAATACATCACAGTCTGAGAGTTTGCCAGTTGCATTCTACTCGTGCATTCCTCCTCATCCAAAGGTCAGAAAAGGCTTTCATGTGTTGTTTAAAAGGCCATGAACGACATGTTTGGCATTGTTGGCTTAATCAAATTACAGAAAGTCCCAGTGAACCATGACATAAAGTTAATTACACGCGTGCGCCTTTCTGTGTTTCTGTGTACCACCAAAAAAACAACAAATTCACATTTTTGCCATCTAGGAGACAGACTGCAGAGGGAAGTTAGTCTCACCTTTTCTTCAGCATCCTCATTATAGCCACGTCAACACATCATATCTGACAACGCTCACACTTGTTTCTCTTCACTGACAATCAGGTAATTGGGGTTAGGTATGAGCCACCTTCAGAGAGATACAATGATTAATGTAAAAGAGATCGTAGGTGCTGTCACAGCACAGCTTTGCTTCCAAGATGAGGGCCATTTTAATGAGTGATGTTACGACTGCGAGACTGAAGAATGAACTAAGAAATTAGAGAAAATACAAGGAATAACTAATGAGCTGACCTTATCTGCAAAAGCTGCTGCAGATTTAGCAAATTAACTGTTTGAATCCTGGAAAGGCTCGAGGGAGTTTGAATACAATGTATTCCATGATCCTATCTGCTTATTGAGGTGTCTATATTATGAATGAAAGCTAACTTTGTCTCCGCCAAAAATCGTGTTTTTATGCTGCTTTTCGTTTTTCATGCAAGGAATCGCTTTTTTTCAGCTGACATCTCAGACAAACAACACTTTCCCACTGCACTTCTTAAATCCACACACCACACTTAACATTCCCACGTAACCCACAGCCCACACAGCTGCTCGTAGCTCTTAGATTTTATTCCTAATGTGAGCAGGCAACCAAATTTGTGCTCCGTACAGTGTCTGTGTCAGTGGTGGGTGGATCATTAATCATTCCTCTTCTTCTGCAAAGATCATTATTCCTCACACTGAGCTTGTGCTGCTCCCACATGCAGGAGGCAGCAATGAGCGCGTCAATGGCAGCCTGTAGCTACCAGGTCATTTATTTATTTTTTTATTCATTGTTGTTATTCCCTCCTGTTGAAACGCATCCTGTTAAATGCTACCAGCAGCCATTTTTCTTGCTTTGCTCGAGCTTTGCAGAAATGTAATGAATTCGGCTCGGAGGGAACCCGGTGGCACACCTGCTGATGTTGATAAAGGCTCAGTGGAGGGCAGATATGTTATTTACCCTGCAAATGCCGCACCAATATGTTGTATAAAGTAATGGTGTCCATATGGTATTTAACCGTGGTATAACTGTAAAAAATGACCCTGCTGTAAATGGCAGGAGAACTAATGATTCATAAGCTGTTTTCTAAAGGGAGTAATTCAATTTATATTGAACCTTTTCCTTTTTCTTATCAATATAAATAATGATAATATGCTGAGACCACAATGGGGTTTCACTTTATTTGTTCAAAACACTTGCCTGAGATTAAATTAATTTTCAAAATGTGTTTTCTTAACCAATGGGCCGTTTTTAATACTGAGTATATCTGTTTAATAAACTGAAAAAATAGAACCATCATACTGATGATATACATCAATTCTTTTGTCTAGCAAGATTTTCATTTGTTACTGCAGTAAAAACAAATCAAATATTTCATAAGGGGGAAGGCAGAATAGATCCGAGATGGAACAGTCTGTGCAAACATTGTATATTGCAATAGTATTTGCTACAGTGACACACTAATAACTCAAGAAGTCATGCGCAAATATCAGCATTTTCTACCCCTCATTTCTTAAAGGGTAACTCATCCCAAATCAACTTTTTTTTTTTTACCAAGAAATTGCTAACATGGTTGTCTTACAGTACTGTCTACATATCCTAGTCATTATTTTTGAAAAATGTGTGCATATTTGTTGAAATCCTGCTTTTGTTTCCGAAATCATCAGTGTGGTGCCCTTCCAGGGTTAAACGATGGCTTTGCATTTTGAATTTTGAATTAACATTGCTTTCGGTTGATGTGACGTAATTCTGATATAGTGATGTTGGTAGCTCTGCCTCTGTGGGTTATAAAAGCAGCCCTGTCTTAAAAAAAAACACACAACTTGATCTTGTGCCTCCATAGCAGCACTGTTGCACTTTTCAAACCCTCTAGGGACCTCCACCTCAAAAGACGGAACTACCAGCATAACTCTGCTCACACTTCATGATTCAATATGGCAACTTAAGCTATCTGCTGCTTTCCCCATCCTGAACATAGCCTCCTCCCCTCCTGTTCCCGCATATCCCCCGCCCACTTGGATGGAATTGTTCAAATTTGTCTGGGGGGTGGAAATATGCTTTTATATGGGTATAAGTTACACTTTAAATGCATTCAAACTAATAGCTTATACTCTTTAGTCTGTGCATCAACAAGTAAGGCAAGGCAAAATTATTTCTATAGCACTTTACAGTAACAAGACAATTCAAAGTGCTGTACATTAACAAAGAACATTAAGGAGGGAAATATTACATGGGGAAAGAAAAACATTACAGTAACAAAGGAATAAGCTAAGCAAATCTTATTTTATACATTAACAAACAAACAGGAAGCATAAAATTACAGTACTTGTTTCTATTCATAAAAAGAAATGAACTAGGTAAATCCTTGGGGTTTCTGATTTGAATTAATTTTGTCCAACTTTTCTAAAAGCTACATACATAAGATTTTATTTAGTTTCATTGTTTCACTGGAACAAGCTTCATCACTAACATTTCAAGGCTTAATTATTTATATTCATATATTACCAGAAGAAAAACATTAAATTAAGCTAAGTAAATCCTTGACTAAAGTTCTTAGTTTCACTGGAGCAAGCTTCATCACTAAAAATTCAAAGCTTAATTGCTTCTATTCACACATAAAACCCTTAAAGCCATAACTTAAGGGTCTGATCTGACCTTTCTGAACTATAGCTAAAATAGGAGGCAAGCAATTTAAGGAAAAAAGCACAGCAAAGGCAGTGTGTGTGTGTGTGTGTGTGCCTGTGTGTTTTAGTGCAATGGTGTGTTTGCATGTGTGTAAGTGTAGGTCTGTGAACTATGGTAGATCGCCCTCTTAGCTAAAGTCCCTGATAGTGATAGAACGTTATCAGGCTGTTCAGTAGCGCTCTGTTCCAGGTCACAGATGCCACAGGGCATCTTGTTTACATAACATCCAGGAGAAATTAAGATTGTCTGATTTCTAGGCCGACACATGGAGGCCAGATTCTAATAATAGCATTTATTTTCGAGCAAGCAGACTTGTTTTTTTATGGGGGGGGGGGAGGGGTGTATGCCTTAAAGTCTTACTGGTTTTTCTTAATTGATGATATCAAACAGCCATAATTGTGGTCATTCTGCCAGAGTCCAGCTTCCAGCTTTCTCCAAGATCGTTCCCATTCTGCCAGCAATTTCAGGAGCCACAGCTGGCCTGCAGTTCTGCTTACGCAGCATTTCAGTCTGAGTATTGGTAGCACATATCCATGACATAGTACAGGCAGCCTTGTCATGGGCCAAAACAGCTGCCGATGTTTTTAGGACATCTCGATCCTCCAGGTAACCATCAGCTCCAAATAGCAGAAATCCTGTTATCATAAATCTAATTTTGAACACATTTTCAACATCCTTGAATGACAAAACGGAGAGACACATGATGCTCCTCCCAGGAGTCACGGTGACTCCTGGGAGTGTCCAGCTGCAAAAGTCCCGCTAGGGCACAGACGCTCTCCTTCGCCCAGTCTTCTCTTTGAGAAAATTTGATCAATTGCGCCGAGAGTCCAGCTGACAAGATCCATAATTTAAAGTTTGGAGGATATGTAAAAAGAAGCTCCAAAGAAGACTGATAGAAGCAGAAGCAGGGCAGATACGGGTGAGGGAGAAGGGAAAGGAGAGGAAAGAAGAGGACAAAGAAAAGCGTCAGCCTTCACTGGGATCAGGAAATGTAGCATGTCCTTTCATGTTTTCAGATCATTAAAAAAAACAAAGTTTAGAAGATCTTTGTGGTGTAAAGTAGTTCTTTCAGTTTCTACTGGATTAAAGACTACTACCCCGTGAAGGAAATAGCATCAGCTTTCTTTTTCCTTTTCATGGTTAATGTCTGTTGCATATGGGTTTTGAACTGAAACAAAGTTTAGATAACTTCGGTTTTAACTGTTATAGTCTGAAGAAAGACAATCAAAGTTGGTCCACATCTGAATTGGTCAGGCTTCAATGAAAAGGATTCAATCTCTAATATTTCTAAGCAATCATTGACAGAATAAGTTTAAACACATGCATTTTGCAAACATCTTAAAGCAGCACAGTGTAACTTTCAGCCACTAGGACCGCTGCACCTGTAATTTCCAGGTTTAGTGCCCCTGAAGTCCACTTGCAACACTGCACTGTCACAAAATTAAAGAGTCTCCCTCCGGGAGTTTTGGAATCTGATAGCTAACCACTTTGGATCAGCAGTATGAGAAGTCATTGAGTTCACCCATCTAGATTAAATCCCACTAGCCTTGCCTGCAAGATGAATTCTTGCAGTATTTGTGCGTTCACAATCACACGAGAATACATCTTGTCCCACTCCTATCGCAATCGTTCAGGTCCAAACAATAAATAGTTTGGGGCAATCGTTGCAGTATTTTGGTTTACGGCAGGACATGCCAGCTGTGACGAAAGCAAGAGCTGCCGATGTAACAGCTGATCCAAAATAAACATGGCAGCTCAGGAGGAAGCATGCATAGCTGCTGCTATCATATCTGTTTTCTCAGAAAGAAGAGCAAGAAGTGCCTTGATCGGCGTTTCTCATGGCACTTGCTGCTTACAATTTCATTTGATACTATGATTGACTAAAACCAACCTTTGATAGGCAGGCACTAGGTGTCGCTTCTCTCAATTAGGTCAGGAAGTTCTACTGAATGTGCCTCCTTTCCCTGAACGGATTTGATCGGTGCAGTCCCAGATCGATAATGTGCAAAACGTAGTGCTACAAATTATCATGCTGGTTTACCAGGTTAAAATCCTACATCAGAGAGCCAAAAATCAGGTAAATGTCATATGTTGTATTTGTTGTGGCAGTCTGAGGTCAGACTGCCCTAGAATATGGCATGTGACCTAGAGCACCGACGGATCCAACCCTCTCAAGTTATAGGGGTGGTTTTGAGAAGGCAGCCTGTACAGTAGGACTGTCACCATTCATCGAATGATTCGAGGACCTCGATTCATAAAATTCATCGAAGCAAAATGATCTGCCTAGAAGCTTTGTTACATAGTTTATTTATTCAGCGCACTGTGTTCCGACCAGGCAGTGCCGCCACCAGGAGGGTGGCCACCCCGTGCCACGTCATGGCCACCCCACTCACCAGTGTAAATTGTAGTAACATCAGTTTAGCATTTCATCCCATTATGCACAGCCAGCAAGGCACATGCTGTTCTTGAACTTCTATCGCGCTTTTATTTGTATTTGCCAGTATCTAGTTTCCCCTACTAATTGTTTTGTTTTTCAATAAATGAATAAATGTACACCTTATTCCTAATATAATTACACAATAGAAAGGAATTGTTGTTGAACTCAAAATGTTGACAGTACTATTATTGATCTGTGCACATTAGATCATTAGTAACATTAAAAATCAAACGATAAACCAAAAGATATTAGTGGGCGTTTACTTAAGTCTTTAAGACAGATTTCTACAGGCAGGTTAACTACAACAGTAGAATAAAATCCCGAAATTATGGCTTTTAGTTTCAGTGTTCCACCCCAAGAGTTTAAGTGGCCCCATCTGGCCCCCCCTATGAAACATTTCTGGAGGCGCCACTGCAGCCAGGCGGCTAACGCTAATGATAGTCTAGCCTGCTAATACATGGATGCCAAGTGTAGATGTCCACTATGGAGACAGAAAGCAACGGGCCCAAAGCAGCGCAGAGAAAGAGACCTAAAGTTGTAAAAGTGTAGGGATTCTTTAAATTTAACAGAGAAGAAACCTATGCAGTGAGCTGCCTGGTATCTACAGAGTTTCTAGCTGCTGAAGATTAGAATATCTACTCGCTGCCTGTTCCCCACTTTCCCTCTCTCGCCAGAACTCGTTTTGATTGGTCAACATGGTGTTCATGCAGCCAATCACCTAAGGGCCATATTATTATGTGAAAAACAGAAGGAGTGCAGCTGTGAGTAGAGGAGGCGTTTGTTAGGTTGTCCTGTAAAATAACTATGAGGGACAAGAGAAAACAAAGCATCTGGTTTTTAGTTTAAAGATGTTGGGGACGACAACGTAGAGCTCCTTAACTGCAGAATGAAAATAACTTTAAGAGCAGGTTCCACTACAGACCTGCAGAGACATGTCAGAGCTGTATTCAAATGTATTAAATATGACTACTGAAGTATGACGTTGGAGTTGTAGCCAATTTTAGCTTCTTGGTGTGAAGGTTAATGTAAAGGCACAAATAAATATGACAGACTGTCGAAGGAAGGCTTTGGAGAGGGAAAAAAGCTAAAGTTTAAAAGCAAAATTCGCATTGGAAAGTGAACCCGAAACTAAAGCTTTCAAAAAGTATATAGTATATATTTTTTTTCCGTTTTACAGAAAGTGGGATGGAAATATAAAAAAACACAAAGGGCAATGTAGACGCAAGGTCCTGAATGTCTGCAGCTAAAGGAAGGTTTTCTGCACAGGACATAAGAGCCAGCAAGGCTCATTGTTTTGGAAGTAAAATGGGAAAAAAGCAGTTGTGCTTAAATTTGTATCAGCACCAGCACCTGGAGACTCAAAGTTTGAACTGTAAATATTTTATAACTGTTTTTTTTTTTTTTTTTAATGTGTAACCTCATGCCTCGGTATTAAGAATCTGTCCACTCAGCCCTTCAGTTAGAAACGTCTGCTGTAAAACCTTGTTACCTAATCGCTGAAGTGGTCCAGTGTAGATGGTAATGCGGACAGAAAGGGTGAATCTGTGGAACAGATGGACGTGTACATGAACAGATGGACCTGCTTTCCACCTCTGAGCATTGTTTTTTTGGAGCAAAGCCTTCTGACTTTTTGCTGCAGTGCCGTGACCTTGGCCATTAAGTTGAGTTCAGAAACCAGGAAGAGAAAAAAAAAAGCCAAATCAATACTCTGCTGCTTGTCCTTGGTATTAAAGGGAGGTAATGTTGCGTGATGACGGCTTTATTTAGAGGAGTGGATGTGCTGAATGTGACAGAGTTTCACCTCTTTGAGTTCTGTTTTTCATCAATTGTTTAATGTGAAAAAGTGTGTCTAGCACCGTCAGTTCTGGGAAGGCCGACAGCTCATGATTGAAGGCTTGACGTTTGTCTCTGTCTTCTGTGCTGAAATGGAAAACAAGGCTAGTACTACATCTGTTTTTTTGTTAAGGCTGCATTCAGAGATTATTACAGAAGACAGAGGGTGGTAGAATGTTGTCTTTTTTCCCCCTCCAAGTTTTGATGTAAAAGAAGAGCTTTCATTGATGGATTAAACAGACATTTTCTCTGGTGTACTGGTTCTACAGAACAAAACCATGCTCTAATGTGGTGCTTTAAAGGACCCAACAACCAGATAAACATACTTGTACTGTTTTACTCTTTTGTAATGGATGTAGCACTTCTTTTTCAGCCATTATTTTTGAGCCCAATAAATCACATCCTGAAGAGGGCTTTAATACAGTTTTTCCCCACACTGCCCTGGGCAGATTGGGCCAGCTGTAGCAGCTTTAAACTCCTGCATTCAATTATCTCTCTGGATGTGTCCTTCCAAAACTTGTGTTTTGGCACAGCAGAGTCTGGACTCGTTGCAACACTCTGTATCTTGGACCTAGTAATTGAAGTATTTTACAGAAAATGACATGGACTGATGAGATGAGAGAAAGGTAGTGTTTTTTTTAACGCTCAACCAATGTAACAAAATATAAGAAATAAAACATACAACATGCCGCTCTTATGCTCGCCACCATAAACATCCTGATATTTTTTACTGGATTCTATTAGAAAGTATGCTATATTACATTTTTCGGGTCATTCGGGAGGTCTCCCATATTTTCACAGACACTTTCCAGTTCATTCTGGAGGAATTCCCAGTATTCCCAGATCTGCTTTTCCTACTAGGGGATACGTTGGAAATCCTCCTAAGGGACGTGTCTTGAGTCAACTTAAAGCTGAATTGGAAGATGGAAGAACCAAAAACGGTTTGGGCCAATCATGTTGCAGGATTATGGTTTAAGGCGGGACATACAGCGATAACAAAAGAGCTGCCGAGCCCTGCTGAACAGAATTAAGCATGGCAGTGCAGGAGGACGTACGCGTAGCGGCTGCTATCGCATCTGTTTTGTCAGAGTCCACAATTTCTTCTTTGAAAGAAGAACAGCAAGAAGAGCCTTTACCAGCTTAACTTGTTCTGGTTTCTCATGCTGCCTGCTGCGTAAGATATGACATTTTTCACTGGATACTGTGATTGGCTAAAACCAACCTTTGGTTGGTGGGCAAAAGGTGTTGCTTGAGTCAGCTCCCAGTCAGCTCGGAAAGTTCTGCTGAAGATCCCTCTTCTCCCCAAACGGATTCAGTGGGAGCAGACCCAGATTGATAATGTGCAGAACGTGGAGTGCTACACATTATCAATCTGGCTTTCCAGGTTACATCACGGAATTTTCAAACCTGATCCTAGCCACTCTGCAGGCAAACCTCCCTTTAGCCATGTATCGAGTCCATAGCTCAGGTTCACAATTTAAAGCATTTTTTTTACTTAGCTCTTTCTTCACCAAGATAGATCTTGAAGGTGCCAACATACCCTCTTGTCAGGATCCTCAGGGGTTTGAATTTTTATGGTGGCTCCCTGGGGATCGTGCAGTCTGTGTTTTCACCTTGAATATTGTTTGGCCTGAGATCCTTATTTTCGTTATTGGTTTTGCTTCGGTTGAGTATTTGTTGTATATTCTGGTATGTGTTGGATCTGGTTTCTGTCTGGTTAGCTGATGATTTTAATATTTCCGTAGTTCTGTGTTATCTGTTCCTTCTTAGTTTAGATAGATTCTTCCCCATGTCGGGCCATTATCATGCTACCTGTTAGGTTTTGTTGTATCCCCACTCTTGCTAGTTCGTTGTTCCCATTTTTCTTGCAGCCTTATTGTCTCACTCTGTTCACCTGTGACAAATTATCCACCTATTGTTGCCTCTGTCTCTTCCCCTATAAGTGCAGCCTACTCTGTCATTCACATTGTCAGGTCCACCATCATTATTTCGATTTCTACCCTGTTATGGTCACTTCTGTTGTGTTCCTGGTTCCGGTCATCCTCTAAGCCTGGTTTCTTCAATAAACCACCACTTTTGTCGTCTCTGCGCTCCAGTACTGCACCAAACCTGACACTTTTCCCCATGACAATGACTTGACGTTCTGCTCAAAGCACGTTCTTACACCCATAATTGCTTTCTCATCATATATTTTTTATCCTTCCCACCCTGCTTGATTTAGCTTTTCTCCTCAACATTTACTAATATCTATGTACTTTACTGGGGGACTGATACATAAATTACAGTATTATCTAAGTAAAAACATGGTTCCAAGTTGTTGTTTTTTTATATCTCTGCGACAAAGTGAAGCCTGTACCATTTGGAGTGTATGTCTGACATTTTCCTCTTCTGTGCCGTTTGTGTTCTGAGCAGTTTTGTATTTTCAGCTGTAATTAATGGCTACTGAACTGACTACAATGTAGACCTTTGTAAAAAAAGGTTGCGGGGTTAACTGAAATGTTTTCTGTTGTTGCACTCAAATAAATTCTGAAATGTAAAGCTTTACCACGTATAAACAAACCGAAGGCAGGCGAAGAAAGGGCTGCCTCTTTGCATTCTCAAGACTAAACAAAATGTTTTTATATGCTCATAAATATATATTTGTAGCTGCATCTCTTTATCTGTTCATTAAACTCCTGTAAGCTCTGAAGAGATTCCACCAACAGACCCACTGAGGTGCAGCACACATCCAGGCTTTCCTGGACACAAATATTAGTTTAACAGTTCTCCACAGGATGACTGAAAATCTCTTAATGGGATACTTTGAAGAGAGGCTCTTACTTCAAGCACACTGTGCTTATTTGTAAGTGGCCGGATCCTCTACACTGTGACACGCTCGCACACAGAATGCATCCAGACTGCTGGCAGTAATTGAATCAGCATTCACACGGCTGCGTCCCTCCGCCCACGCGCCCTGTTCCTGTGAATATTAAAAACCAAAGGAAATGTCTACTTATATATTTGGCACATCTGTTCCCAGTGATTCCTGGTGTTGCTGGTCTTCCGTTTCCCAATCCCTTTATCCGATTTCATGCAAACGAACCAGACAACATAGACATTATCTTGGCTGCAGGCATGAGTTTACAGGAAGCAGAGCTTTTGTAGCTGAGGGCTCCTGTGACAGGAAGTGAAACGGAAGGAGATGTCCCACAATTTTAGCATAATGGAAATGCAAGATCAGCTGTGTCCACTTCAGCTGATGGCACCCTCAATTACACTTTAGCTGCCCATGTCACTTTTCTTCTCGCCGATTCTAGAATATTATCCGTGCTGCTGGGGTAACTTACAGCCATTCTGCTTTTACATTGAGTCAGATTCTCCTCTTGTACAGCTCTGATATAACAACCCCTAATTTAACACACTCACTGCTATGAATGCAGGTATGACTAAAGGCCTTACCTTAAAATTCTCTGTGACATGTATATGCATCTCCCACAAAGCAAGAAGCTATATTGCTTTTTCTCCTGCTAAGATAGTCGTTCCACACCTCTCGAAACATGACACCCCTGTAGCTCAGATGTTTAAGGTATCCTTTTTTCATATGAGAGCTCCTGGAGAGCTCAGGATCACTACACAGTATAATCTTGTGAAGAGTTATGTTTAAACTTGTCAGGGATACTAAGACAGCATGCTACAGATGAAATTGCTCAGTAGTGTATCAATCTTCAGTTAAATTCACGGTGTCAAAGATTTTGTAGACCAAAGTTTTTGTGGACTAAAGCTCCAAACTGCTGCTTTCTTGTGAATTAGGGGAAAAAACAGCTGTGAATGTTAGTCTTATTTTAAAATTGAAGCATAAAATAACTTATTTCCATGCCGGTGGTCAAACTGAACTATAATAATCAAACAGTTTTATACATTTTACTGGCTGTGGGGAAAATGGTCCTCACAAGGAGATGGCTGAAACCTGAACCAGCAGGAGGACTGGATTAGTGTAGTGAAACAGATATATGTATTGGAGAAGCTGTCTTTTTCTATCAAAATGGAAAGGGGCACTTTTTACAAAATATGGTCAAAATGGACGGAGTACGTCTAGCCTGTTAGATCTGACTTTTTGTAAATCCTGCTGTCATATGGATTGAAGTAGTGATTTGAAAAGTGATGTCAATGACTGGATAGCGACCCCGCTATCTTGATCCATCCTTGTATGTTTGTTGTTTTCTTTGTTTTTGTTTAAAGTGTAAAAAAAGCAAAAGTAATTTAATGCAAGCTAGCTATTGAAATATAACTTGCTTTCTTAATAAAACAGTTAATGTGAAAAAAAAAACAGATTTCCACCGTTTTAAATGCCAGCCAAATACTGTAAAAGCATCAGAAATAGGATTTTTCCAAACCCACCAGGCCCTTTTGCCTAAAATTACTGTGTGGAGGCTGGATGTATAAACTGCAGGGGGATTAGCATTTCAAAACAGCATTTTGTTCAAATACTAGAAAGTTCTATCTGTATGTGGCGTTAAATTATGGGGTAGACTGAGTACAGACAAGTGATTTTTCACACGATACTGACTTGACTTTTTATTATTTCTAAATGGGAGAGAGTTTTAAGATTAAAAAAAAAAAATCCTGCTTCTTTTAACAATTTTTTTTACATGTAATAATAACAAACATTTAAGAAATATTTTATGAGACAAAAAAACCAAGACCAAGACAAATAATATTAAAATAACAAAAGCATAGGTACAGTGTATGATGAAGGAACAACACCAGACCAGAATTGTGTCATTTAACAGATAATAAATTTGAAAAAAGATGAGAAAGAAATACATCAATCTTCTAGACCCATTGATATTGGAAACTCTTTTAAAATTCCCTTTCCAGTTTAAAATGATTGTATCATAATTTTGCTTCATTTTGAGCTGCACATGCATATGGTGTATTGCCCCTTCTACCACATGTCAAATAGAATTTTACTGGATTTTGATCTGGTTCACTGAGATCCCCGAGTTAGTCATGAAACAAGTGTGAGCTGAGTTAGGAGAGGGTGCTTTGATTTTGGTGTACGTTAGCTACAAGGTTATTTTATTTAAATGCAAGGCACCCATTCTGTGTGTATGCTATCTATTTTGATCAAATATTGGTAGATAAAGAATTTATAGAACTCATCCAGACTGCTGATTCGCAGCAGACTTTGTTTGCACTGCTTCTGGAACCATGTAGATGAAATCCCCCGTTCATCATTCTGTTTTGGCCTGCATGTGCATGTCTATTGCTACCTCAGATTGATGTTTGTTCACAGAAGTAAAACTGGATTTTGTGTTGTTGCAGTTCTTCATCTGTAGCCTTAAAAACTGCTCACCACAGATTCTTAAGGAGTCACTCTGGCATTTCTTTCAGACAACTAGTCTGGTCATTTCCTCCGATTTTGTTACATAAAGTATTTTCATCCACAGAGTTGACCAGTTTTGCATGTCCACTGTTGTTAGCTGTGGCTATCACAGCTGTTTTGCCAGAATTCACAATTTCGTCTTCAAAAGAACAACAAGAAGCGCCTTTTGCATTTTTGGATGGCAAAGACGTATGTGTCTGCTTACGACACTTTCATTTGATACCATGATTGGCTAAAACCGAAGTTTGTTGGGCGGGCACTACGTGTCTCTTTGCCCAGTCAGCTCGGAAAGTTCTGCTGAATGTCCGTCCTTTCCCCGAACAGATTCGATGGGAGTAGGCTCAGACTGATGATGTGTAGAACTAAACCCAGAGCTTTTCAGGGGAGTCTTCAGTCCTGGTCCTCAGGACCCACTGTCCTGCGTGTTTTAGGTGTTTCCCTGCCTCCACACACCTGACCTAAAGAATGGGTGATTACCAGGCCTCTGCAGTCCTTGATAGCTGCAGAGTAGGTCATGTAATCATTTGATTCAGGTGTGGTGGAGCAGAGACAAAATCTAAAACATGCAGGACAGTGGGGCCTGAAGACCAGGGTTGAAGACCCCTGCTTTAGCTCTTTTTCTGCTTTTATATCCATGTGGTTTCATAATTATCACTGCTGCAACATGTTTCTGGGATAATAGCTAGTGCTGTAAATTTTTTCATTATTATTGACATTTTGGTACACCCAGTGGCTGCTGGACTGGGAATGTTAACAGAGCTAAATCAAAGCAAACAAGTCATGCAACATCTTTTTAGGATAGGATTTCCTTAACCTAACTGATGCAAGCGAGTGCTTTGTACTGTGTGCAAAGTTGATCATACGAGTATATGTCAAAAAGGAAATTTTGCTTTATCAAAGAGCCTTAGCAGACTGAAGGGGTGCATTGAATCATTTATGCTGAAACTGGCATGAGATCAGACTTATTTCTCTTTGAATGAAAGAGACCGGACAGCTGTTTGTCTGTTCAAGCAGTCCTGAGACATTACTTGATGCAGAAAAAGAAAATATTTCCGTTGCAGTCCTTTACAGTATTGCACAGTTCATATGCATAGTCAGATTAGCTTTCCAGAGTTTTCAGCACGGCAAACGGAATGTAGAGGTATATAGATGGCTGAAAAATGTATTACTTTTCTCCATGTAAACACAGCTACTGTTAGAAGTGGTCATGTCACTGACTTCAACCATACTAAAGTAAAACCACAACTGTTGCTGCAGTAGGAGCCAACAAGTCCTATCTGTTTTAACATATGTTGTCACAGCGGATGTTTTTACGTAGATTGATATGCACACCAAATTTCCTGGGCAGAATGTGTCATCTTCAGGTTAGAGACGTGAGCGAAAGCGAGAAACTGTAAGTCAAAACACGCACATCTGAAGATATGGTAATGCTGTTTCCATGGAGTTAAAGGGTGTCTTCCAGTAGAACGCCTGCTGTATATTAGAGGAACTCGTTTCCCTGATTATGTGGGTAGAAATCCGACTGCGCCGATTGGTTTTTGTTCTTTTGTTTTGGCTGTAAAAATCCTCTGAAATGTCAGATGCACTCTGGAACAATAACTGAACTCTAATGAATGTAAGGTGAAGCTGATTGAATCATCTGTCAAAAGAGAGAACGCTACCTTTCAGCTTTGAGTCTGGGGGAAAAAAATGGTAATGCAATCAGAAGGAACCGTATTAATGTGGTCCAGTGAATTCTAATCATGTTATACCTGAAAGAAAAATAAGCCCAGTTGTCAGCATCCCTTTTTGTTCAGGGCGGCCCTCTATTTAAGTTAATTCACTCGCTGATGAAGGAGCTACGAGGAAACGCCCAAATTCTCAGTTAACATGCAAATAGTGGGGTTTGGCAAGCAGATAATTATTATTTTTGCCACTGTTGTGGCAATTATAGCTTCAGAGAATGGCTGGCGTTTAACATAATCCTCAATGTGCGAGGGAATCCTCCCACTCTTGGCATTTTGTTCATTTAATATGGTTGAAACAACAGGCCAACAATCTCCATCGTAGAGATTTACCATTTCTTTTGCCAGCTTCTGTTGTCTTTTCTTTCCCCGCCCGCCAGAAAGCACCCCAACTCTAAACCTTCTCTTGTCTTTTTGTGATTGCTGTGGAAAAAGAAATGCACTCTGTTAGATTTTAGCTGGAAAAACAGAAGTACTTTTAGTGATCAGAAGTTAGTTCATTTCTGTCTGTCTCATGTTCATGGATCAAAAGCTCAGCCTCACAGCAGATAGGAAATTTGTCTCTGTGCACCAGTGCAAGCTGCTATCATTCAGGTATATTTCATTGTTCTTGTCTGAGGTTATTCTTCATTTTCAAAGGGACAAGATGAAAAAAGTCTCTAATTTGATTGTGATTTAAAAAAAATGAGGAAAAATGTGTTCCCCTCCAGGGATATGCAATTTCCACCAAAATGTTTTAGACAATTTACTATAAGAAAATTGATTGTTGGCTTGAAGGTAAAAATTTCATCCTATTATACAGCAAACAACTTACAAATCTTAAAAGTTCAAAACATGAATAAAACAACACCAGGGTTTTGCATTTTTATTTAAACCAGATAAGTAGTTTTAAACACCAATTTCTGACAATTTTGTTTCAATCCCTAAAACAAAATTACCATTAGGCCATATGGGAGATGACAGAGCGTGTGTAACAGAGCCTGACTGCCAATTATTTAAAAAAGAAAACCAAAAAAACACAATTTTAACAGGAAAATATAGAACGAATGTTTTCCTTCTTATTCACAGTACAAAGATCATCAAGGAAACAGATGAAGAGGACAGATTTATTTGTCCCTGATCAAATTCAGTCTATCCGTGCCAAACACTTTTACAACAGGATGATGGCTTTTAAACAGAAGACACAGCCTTTGAATTCAATACAGCAAAGTTATTATGAAAATGATCTTGCATACAAAAGCTATTTACAGACCCATACAGGGAAAACCAGTAATTATCCACAGCCAGTATATAACAAACAAGCTGTCGTAGGTTAATGTTTTAAAAAAAAATCAAACCTCTTTTTTAGGTCTGGGACCAAACACACACACACACACACATACAAAAAGCTGGACACAATTCAAGGTGCCTTAATTCACCTGGCCTCTTGTGCATGATTTTATGAACATGTTCACCTTTCTTCCTCCAGGGTATCTTATGCACTGCTGCTTTGCCAAAAACACACACAAAAAAAGCATCGGGTCAAGACATGGCTGGGAAGCAATAAAACACTAATTTGAAACTGCAGGCTTCCACATTCAAAGCCAGCACGGATTTCCATGTTGCAGGTTTGGTCCACTGCAGCCTGGTGACTAGGGACATAAAAAAGCACTTCAACCTTCACCATGTAGTTTCAGTTGCTTCCCTGTGCAGCTGAAATTATGTTCAAAATCAATATACAACCCCAAAATTTTTTTTCCCTTCAACCTTGGGAATAAAAATAGAACAAGTCCGGCAGATGGTTTTGTATTCCTGCATGTTCATATCATCTTTAAGCAAATATTAAAGTCTGTGCTATAATTTCATCATAATTTGTTTTCTTAAACTCTGAACAACAAAAATAATTATTTTTCATGTTTCACTTGTATAGATTGAATGAGGATGGACTGTGTTTCACAAATTGTTTGGTACAAGTTGAATATTTTGTTGTTTTATTATTGCAGTAACCATGGAAACTAGACTCTCCTATTTGAGAAGCAACTTCTCAATCATAGTCCAATCATGCTATAATGCATACATTGCTTTGATCAACAATTTCATGGATAGTAGAAACAAAACTAATCATAGTCCTGCTGTGTTAAATAGAAAAGGAAACCTGTAATTAGCACAATTCTGAAAAAAATGTTTACGGAGGATTCAAATCAGCATATAAACTGCTACGTTTGGACTTCATTAGTTTAAAATTTAAAAGGGGATGGCACTGCGCCCATCATTTTTATACACTCCATAATTCCATTCATTTATTCATTGATTCAATCTGCCAGTCGGTATGATTTAAAGCCTGAAGCCACCCATCTCAGCTCATTGAAATACCTCAACAGCATATCTGGATCTGCATTAAAGTAAAATGTCAAAAATATGTGTCCAAGAGCCACGAGGATTAGAGATGATAGTGCCACTTCAGAGGCAGAAAAGATCTCTCATTTGCATTTAATATGTTTGCATGATGAAGCAAAGCTAAGAAACTGAACTTTAGAATAATTTCTATGGTTTAAATTTTTTTTTAAACCTTTACTCTTCTCAAAAAATAACCTAGATATGTTACAGGGTAGCTAAAATGTTCATGTTCTGTTAATGGTGCGCTTTATCTGAGGGGATTTTAATGGTTTTTAAACCTTCCATGCTTGGAATATAAATGACAGTGTTTTCAATTGCAAATTTCAAAGCAAAAAAATTATCATTCTTCACAGACTCGACAAGTGCCGTCTAATGGTTATTTTTCTTAGCATTTTGTGAATGGAAATTTTTTGAGGCTCCCAGATACTCGGGCGTAGTGTGCGCAAACTGTGAGTTGCGTGGACTTCATACCGACTCTTCGTACGTTTTACCCTTCTTAGCTAAACTACCTGTTGCCTACATTACTTGTGGCCAATCCCTACAATCTCCAAACGTTCTGCCAGCAGGACAAAGCGGCAGAACTGATGGTAAAATGTTTGATTACCTAGCTGAGAACCTTGACCGTTTGCTTGGTGCAGCTCAGCATATCAAACATGGTGTCACATATAACACAGTTTGATGTGAAGACTTCTTGCCACCGAGCAATTTATAGTGTGACACTGCGTACAAGGTGGTAAAATTCAGCTCTGCGTGTTCCACCTAGACTCATGTCTGAGCAAATACGTTAGGCCCTTCCAGCTATTACAGTTCAATGATATTGCTGAAGGCTACGCTGAAATGATAACTTGATTCATAACATGCTCTCGCCCAAAACCAACCAAACATAGCTCGAACAACAACTGGTGATGGTGACCAAAACCTTAGCAGTAAATTATGTTATGAACTTAAATAGCTTCTCTTTTTTGGGTGTGGGAGGAAGCAATTGACACGTCTGTTGATAGTCCTACCAGACAAAAGCAAGAACTGAAATGTTTGTCACGTTTCAAATTATTTCAGATTAGTTTTAGATTAGTTTTTTGTCTATATTTGCTACCGTTTTTCCTTGGATGCAGAAATGACGTTCTATAGTTCTCGCTCAGCCAGCCTCTCATGTTTTATGTTTTTACCATAAATTGTCCAGGTGCTGCAGTTCTGTGCTTCATAGTTCCTCATTTGGTATTCCTCAAGATTTGGTTATAAAGCTTAATCAGTTTTGATGATTGTTAATCTGTTTAGAATTGCTCATGTCCACTTCTCAATGCACTGAAAAGTAGATCGGATCCCCTTACCCTACATTAGATGGGGAGAATTAGGGGTTAGCGCAACAGACTGCAAACATTCCAGCTGAAGATTGCTCCAAATTTTTTTAGCTTGTCATTGTAAGATGTTCCGTCTAATCAAACCATTTTTTATTATTCTGAGAGATGACCTAATGATAACTTCCTTCTGGTTTTAGTCTACTCTCTTACAAACATTGCTTCCTCTCTTCAGCCACTCACGTCGAATGTTTGCTAAAGATTGGACGATTACTTTGACTTTTCTCACATAACCTACAAAAGTTCTGTCATTGTTGACACTTTCAAGGTATGTCTTCTGGCTGTAAAAATTATTTTGGTGTTTTTTTTTGTGGGGGGTTAGAAATATATATCGGCAAGTGTTGCCTTCAGGGGCTCTTAACATGAAAGTCACAGGTCTAGTGCGCCCTAGTGGCTAAGAGTTACAGGGTGCTGCTTTAAGAAGTACAAACCGCAACCTATGCAAAGGCAAGCAATGAATAGACTCTTCCTTCATAAAACATAACTATAGAACAGCTTAAACACATCTGTGCTACAGATTACACGAAGAATGCCAGACACAACACCTTTCATGTACAGTACAACTTACACATTCACCACTTGGCCACGGACCCTTTTGCATATAAGCTTCACCATATGTCCTGAATACGTCTGTTTGTGGCTCTAGCAGCAGTCACGTTATGGATCTCCTCCCAATCTCCTGATGGGGCTTTCATTCTCAATCCTTATGCTTGTGCAACTTTTTCTATATCTCACTTTTTTGTTGCACTCAACTCTCAATTGATGCACTTAGAGCGTTCAGATGGCTTAATCAGCAAACACTTTTTGTGGCCTACCCTGTGTGGATGGTGTCTGTTAGACGGCAGTCAAGTCAGCGGAAGTGTAGCCAGTGTAAAGTCATTTCTGTATTCAAATATATTTGTATTGGTCTGATATAATATTCAAATAACCTTTATCTTGAGTTTCCATTAGCTGCAATCTATAATTATCTAAATTAACAGAAATAAGTTTTAAACACATAACTATAGTATTACACATATTATGTGTAATCAATCTATGTGAGTTTCATTTCTTTTTTATATTTTATCATTTATGAGATTCACTTGTCTTTTAGAGTGGGCTATTATTCAATATATTCTTTACATATAAGAGTGGATGCACTTGTCTTTTAGCATCCTACTATCACTGCTCTGTTGCTCCACCACCATTTTCACATCCTTGAAATCAAATTAATCCTTTTTTGTCTATTAGCTTTGAATATCAAAATGAAATAATACAGTTTGAATGCATCGTGTCTTATGCACCACTTAAAAGGCATCCTTGTTCTGTGTTTGCGATGAATGCTGATGAATTATATGTTGCAATTTCTGTCAAGTAAGAACATGGGTAGTTGAATGCACCGAAAAGCTCAGGTAGCCAATGTTTTTATTCTTACCCTGATCTTGAACCACATAATTTCTAAACCAATGGCAAGCTCTGTTGGATACTGGAGATAATCACACTGTGCTGCTGGTATCGATCTCATCAGGAAGCTTCAAGGTTTTGTGTGCGTCAATACCGCTATCCCGAAGAACAACTGATGTGAGAGAAGGTCACAGACCATCGGAAATCCTTTAGTTTAAACAATAAGCTGCTTTGCAAGGTTCCTTGTGAATTTCTGTAGAATGCTTTAGAAGGCAGAGATGATCTGAGGGGAGTGTATCCAGCCACGTCGAGCTGAAATCCTCTCATGCCCCACTGTGAGGGAGAGACGGGATGCCATCCAGCCAGATAGGTTAGTTTCCAGTAGGTGATGAGGTGCTGCTATTAATCCCTCACCCCAGTCTCATTACTCAGCTCTCTGTCAGCTTTCCAACAGACAGGCAGATTGTGACAGGTGAGAAACTAGCCCCGCCGGCCATCACTGGGAGGTGACGTATTTAAAAAAAAAAAAAGACTGTGTGTGAGGTGATTGATGAGAGCGGGGCGACAGCTTGTAGTCTATAGCTATATTTGAACACCACCACATACTGGTGTGACTGACACACAGGTGGTGGTGGTGGTGGGGGGAGGGGGGCACTTGGAAAAGAACATGTGATTTTAATATTTCAAAGATTTCGACTTTTGCATCAGGGTAGTGTGATTCAATAGAAGTAGAGCAGTGGGATTATTATTCAGGGAGTACAAGATCTTTGACCTGAAATAACTTCCCTATTTGACCCTATTTTACTGCAGGCTCTGGGTGTGTAGTAGACCTTACAGAGTACATACTCTAATGGAAAGATGAATGAAGAGTTGCAGACCTTAGATATGCACGCTGCACATTATTAATCACTTCCTCTTTTCTGTAAAGAAATCCTGTCTACAAGGCGGTTGAAATCTAGCAAAAGCTGTAAAATGCTAAATTCGGCATTAATGGGCATATTTTAACGAGAGGCGTTTTAGAGTTAGATCTGTCCTATAGCTTTAAATAAGTTTTTATGTTCATAAGCAACAATGTAGTGTTTTTCGGCAACACCGAAAATGCACAGGAGCTCTTTTAGAAGGAATTTGAAACATTGTTTGGCTTCATCAATCTTTTAAGCCAGTGGCATGAGCAAGTATAGACTAGGGGCACATTAACATTAATATTACTCATGGCTTTATTTCAGCCTGCCTGTAAAACTGACAGAAGCAGTCATTTTGTACAAGATGGAGTGCCAAACAAGACCTATAAAGCACCACTAATAATCGTTGACTCCTTAATTTTCCTTATTTGCTAGTTTAAAGTGGCTCTAATCTCAGGCTATGTTGTTTTTGTCCTCAACGTTTTTGTCTAATGATCATATTTAAACACTGGAAGGAAAGTGAGAGAAAAAGCAGTCAGTCCAAAGGAGACCCGAGACTTGCAGGCACAGTGTGCGACAACAGGAGTTGTGTTGCAGCATTGATTTCCAAGCTATGCACACAGTAAAACCTGGGTTGGGAATCCATCCATTTTCCGACACGCTTATCCCTGTTGGGGTCACGAGGGGTGCTGGTGCCTTTATTCAGCTGTCAATGGGTGAGAGGTACACCCTGGACAGGTCGCCAGTCCATTGCAGGAGTTGGGAATCTCCTCATTCAATGCTTAAAACAGTAATGTAATAATTGCTAAAGTGATCCTGTTGTTAGCCGAGAAAATTATTTTTATAAATCTAACCTTGCTCTTATCATCGGAAACTATTTATTTGTCTTATTTAAGCTTTTAAATCTTGCAGCTGGCTGTTCCTTACACATGTCAGCTTATCCTTCACTTCTAACCCCCTCACTGCATCAGTCCTTTCACAAAATGCATTAAGACCACAGAAATGTGTCTTCATTCTGCCTTGAAGTTTTTTGTGAAAGGTGGTATTGACTGTTAATTATTTTTGTCAAATAAAAACAGCTCCATCGCACATAACTCGAAGTCCACCCAGAATAACTTTATTATTGAGCAAACATAATTTACCAATGTTAAATTGGTGGAGTGTGAAAACACTTAAAGGAGCAATAAGCGATATTTCACCACTAAGTGGGGCTTGAGCACTGTCTGTAGACCAGAACAAGATGTGTATCAAGCCACGCCTCTCTCTACCTCCGCTACAGTTACAACCCGATTTGTATAATGTGCATATTTGGAAAGGATAAATACACAGCAGAACAGCATCAACTTTCAGAGGAACATGCCTAGTAAAGACGTAAGTTACTCATAAGTTTGTAATGCTGTTAGCAAGAGAACGGTTAGATCCGCTGGGTGTGCTCGCCGCCATTTTGTGCCTGGCAGTGGCATTTATGGCCTGGCTATATAAATAAGAGAATTGAGAACAACAGAGAGGGTGTGTGACGTCATACCATAGTCCTTCTAAAAAGATACTGTTCTTAACAAAACTATATTTTAGTTCTTTCTATCTGAAATAGTGAAATTTCACTTATTGCTCCTCTAAAGTAAATCTGTTTAATTCCTGTAAGCGTTTCTTTTTAAATGTTATACCTAACGCCCTTCACGTGTGATGAAATAATCTCAGTTTTGTGGAAGCTTCTGTTTCTTTCATATAATTGCAACTGACCTTCATGGGTTACGCTTTATCGTTAGGAGATAAAAACTGGTCTATTGTGTAGGGCAGGGGTCACTAATTAAAAATCAGTGGGGTCCGAATAACAAAAATCAACAACCAGTAAAGGTCCGGACACATTTTTAATTACAATCCGTTACTTCAAACAGTATTTAACACTGAAATAAAATGTTTATGCATCCACCTTTTACATTGACTTTTTAAACAAAAAAATAACATAAAAATAGAACGTTTTTCTATTTTAAAATCCAAAGTGCTTTTTGCTTTTGCTTTTTTTTTTTTTCTAAAAAGTAGCCAGCAGCAGCAACCCTGACTGACACAGCTCATTGGCTAATTTGCATCACGTGCATCCTCGTGCCTGACGCTCCGGAGGGCTTTGCCATATTAACAAGAGAAGCGGCGCAAGTGAAGTTAGCACAGGGGTTGAAGCAAAAATAATGTTTGACTGAAAACATTTTCTCGCCAGCCCATATATTCCTGGGGCCGTGGACATCATGCCGCATTAGTTGGCTCACTTACTTAGTGTGCAAAGTCAACTAAATCTGATACTTTTAAAATATCCATTGAAAATTCCTGTATCTCTGCCACCTTTGAGCTTTAGAGCCTTTGCGTCATCCTGGACAGCCTCTCCATCACTTTCCACATCCACATCATCATCTGGGTTACTTTCATCTCTGCAGCATCAAGTTCTTCCTTCACACTGTTGACAAACTGGTCCACAGTCCACTTTACAATCCCAGCTCCCTGTCCTCCAGAAACCCTCCATAAACTCCAGCTAGTACAAAGACAGCAGCTTCATCATTACATCATCTACTTCACACCTGTACATCAACCCCACTGCACTGCAAAAAGAGAAGGAAAAACAAGTAAAATTGTCTTGAAGTGAGTGTATTTGCCCTGGATTTGAGCAGGTAAATAAGATTATTTGCCAATGGAATGAGTATTTTTACCCCTAAAATAAGATTATTAGATATACTGCACTTGAAATGAGATGATGGAGATGAATTGTTCCAGTTCTAAGTGCAAAAATCTTATTCCATTGGCAAATAGTCTTATTTACCTGCTCAAATCAAGGAAAAATACTTTCATTTCAAGAGATTTTTTCTTATTTTTAGTTCTATTTTTGCAGTGTGGCTCCCTGTCACATTCAATATAAACCAATTTTATGATCATACAAGGGAAACACAGCCTTGGAAATGCAGACGCATCACCAACACTATGATGACGTCATACATTTTAATTTGACACAGATTGCACTTGACAATAATTCAGTCTCTGTTTTGGCCGTTATTGTTCACCAATTAATCATTACAGTTTATAAAAAGGCATGATTTACCTTTTTTGAAGCTTAATAAAATGGTTATATTTTAGCCCAGTGACTGGAGACCTGTCCAGGATGAACTCTGTGTCCACGCTCCACTTTAAAAAACTCTCTGAGAATCTCCTTTCTCTGGCCTCACCCAGGTAGAACCCGTTCTCCAGTCCATGTTGTAGCTGCAGTTTATTTGTTTTATCTTTTTGATGTAGTTTTCTTAACAATCTGTAAGCATCAAAATCCTTGTCATTTTATTTATTGTCCTGGAGCGCAGCTACTCATCAGGTGATCACTGCTGCATACTGACAGCAGATGCAGCTCTGCCTTCTTTGTTTCAGAACAGCGCAGGGTTTTTTATTTTATTTTTTTTTTTTTTTACTTTTTCCGAATCGGAACCAGTCAAATGCGGGACATCGTTTCACTTTCCGACTCTTGTTCTTCAAGGGTCATGCTAGCGCGTTACTCTTCTTTGTGTTTAAATAAAACATAACAGCGAATCATGAGGAGATCCCTGGTTGGTCACCGCGTTTATCAGCGAGGGAATACACGCTGACAGAGGACATGGCCACAGGTGGAAATAATTCATTAATTAACTGCCGGAGCAGATTGACGCTTACCGAGGGAAGTTGTTGTCAGCTGCTGAACTTTTTGACCGGCTGGTTCGCATTAATCCAAAGAAAACCTTTGACCACCACTACTTTCATTTATACCATCTGTGGCCAGTTTAAAATTCTCTCCCAAAAGGTTAAAATGATGAACACCGATAAACCTCAGACTGGCCATGTCCGCTTTGGAAAGACCCGCCCTGCTCTCATTCTGATTGGCTAATGTCCCGGCTCGGCCAGGTTTGATTGGTTGAGAGCAGTTTGTGTTTAAAACCTTGAATAAAAAGTCTAGACGGGACTATTTGCGCTCAGTTTCCAAATGACGGAAATCCGTCGCAGCGACGGAGAACTTTAACCCCTGAGTTAGACACTGTCGTCGGACAACATGCAGTAATATATAAATGTTTTAAATCAGGTTGGGTCCGGATTAGGTAGCAGCTGGGTCCGGATCCGGACCGCGGTCCGCTAATCCGTGACCTCTGGTGTAGGGTTTGATTAATTGTAGCACAGCTAACTTGAAATACACTGTTACACAAAAATACAGCGTCATGTATTATATTTGTTAGTTTTGTACAACATTGAATTTAACAAGCAATCCAAAACAGAACCTTGCTCTTTAAAAGAACTTTGAAATCTTTGGGCATTTGAACACCCCCGGTTGCAGCTGCACACATAAGTCTGTCCCTGCAAGGATGGCATCATAATATAGTTTTTGAATAGCAAGAGTTGATACCGATTCTTTTTTTTTAATGTGTCTTGTTTTGCAGTGTAGCTCTAGAAAATGCTTTCCTAGTGCAAGGACAACCCAAAAGATTTACTTTCACAAATGGAGCATTACTGATTTTGCCATTGTGTGGCGCTTGATATGTATGCAAAAGACTTTGTTAGATTTTTTTTAGTGTAAGAAAGAAAGAGGGAATGGTGAGGCAAACGTTAAAAGGGAAAAAAAGGTGATAAAAATAGAGTAGAGGAAAAAGAGAATACAAGATAACATCCTTGGAGTCTGCTCCTACACCTGCAGAAAGAGATATAGAAAAAGAAACTAAACAAACAGAAAAATTATCACAGATACAAACATTGTCTATGATAACATCACTCCTGGACACCAAGAACCACCAACGCACCAGTGGGTCAAGGCACCAACTACTTGGTGGAGGGAGGCTGAGGCTCGGCTCTACGCATAATGGAGACAAAGAGATAAACACATAAACACAGGCATGCGGTCACAGTCACATTCACACGTTCCCGCACTAATGCCCACACATGCAAACGCTCATAGCCACACACGACAATAGTTGCTGTACACACAGCTGCCCTCACTACACACACCCTATACTCCCAGGTCGAAGTACCAATAACCCAGAGGGGCATCCAGCCCCCAGATCCGTGAGGTGATTCCCTTCACCAGGATGGATGAGAGCAGACCACCCAAGCCACAAGCTGCGACCAGGGCTGAGCACCACCCCAACCTGGGCAATCCCGATTCATACCCCAACCCCCGGCCAGATCCCAGCCCTGACGACCCCTGAGCTCATTCATCCCGAGGGTGAGCCAACACAATTTGAATGAGCCAGCAGACTAGAGCCCTTCCCATGAACCCGGAGGGGCCTTGACCAGCCACTCCCACACAGCTTATTCAATTAAACAACTCTCAAAATATGACCTTACTACTGTTCAGCCACGTTTGATTCCATCTTAATAAAATATTGTAATGTGAAAAATGTATGCTCACAACACAAAGCAAAAATAATGTGAAAAGTGAACTTTATAAAGACTCGTCAGATGGGCTTCCTTAGAAAACTTTTAAACTAATTTGAATAATAAGGTGAACTTTACTGTGTTGCTTGCTAACTAGGATCAGTCTGGAATGTAGGCATTTGACTTGGAATCTGCCTGTATGATTGAACTGAATTGACCTTTTGTAATTATCTTTAAAGTGCTTTGGGACATGGGTTCTGATTTGGCGCTATATTATTACATAATATTGCATTTTATGTAATAATCTCAAAATGTGTGCTCAACCCCATGTTTGAAACCTCTGCCATATGTGCATAGGCAGCACAAAAGTTAGGCGAGGCTTGCCTCATTAAAAATGACATGAATCCCATTCAAAGTCATGCCAGATGTCTCGTCAAGATCCCCTCCCCCGCTCCAAAAGTTCATGTATACTTCAACTAAAAGTATAATAAAGGCTTCATGTTCACATCATTGGATCAAAGTATATATACTGCAAACACTGGTTTTAAAATTGGTTCTTGTTAAATTGCATGAATGCTTCATTGTGACTGAAAATAAAGCCCATCTGAGCTTCCTTTTGTTTCTGAGCTGCTGTATATCACTAGAGCCATCAAGCTTTACAGGTGGAGGTTCCCATTTTTTACATTTTTATAAGCCAGAGATGCAATTTGTCAATCTGTCAATCTTTTTTTTCCCTCATGCTTTCTTAAACTACACAATAACACCATGACTGCATAAGCCACTGATTTATATCCATCTTCTCGTGTCATTTTGTGGAAGAGTAGGTACATAGCCATATTTTCTTAGATACTAACCTATTTCTTTAAGGCTCTGTTGGAGCTGATGGGATGGCCTTTGCATATTGGTAAGCCATGTGCATCTATATATGATGATGGATTACACTGCAGCACTCTCCTCAGACCTTGTCTGTCCCTGCGTCCTCTGCTGCTCTCTTGTTAACACTCCTCTGCCGGTAACTTCATGATGGGCTTGACAAGAAATGATGGAAGTTGGTCCTTGAAAGCTAATTTGATTCTGAGGCAAGATGTATAAAAAGGCAAATGCCTAGTTTTTAAACTGATGCTTTGGAGAATTATACTTTGCCCAAAGACGTTGGCTTTAAATGGATATTTGGTGATTTGTATCCTTTGTTTAACACATGTATACCGATTTTAAGCTGGAAAATGGTTTTGTCCGTCCGTCCGTCCGTCCGTCTTCTTCCGCTTATCCGGGGTCGGGTCGCGGGGGTAGCAGCTTCAGTAGGGAGGCCCAGACGTCCCTCTCCCCAGCCACTTGGGCCAGCTCCTCAGGAGGAATCCCAAGGCGTTCCCAGGCCAGCCGGGAGACATAGTCCCTCCAGCGTGTCCTGGGTCTTCCCCTGGGTCTCCTCCCGGTGGGACGTGCCCGGAACACCTCTCCAGGGAGGCGTCCAGGAGGCATCCTGACCAGATGCCCGAGCCACCTCAACTGGCTCCTCTCGACGTGGAGGAGCAGCGGCTCTACTCTGAGTCCTCCCCGGATGACTGAGCTCCTCACCCTATCTCTAAGGGAGAGCCCAGACACACTACGGAGAAAACTCATTTCAGCCGCTTGTATCCGGGATCTCGTTCTTTCGGTCACGACCCAAAGCTCGTGACCATAGATGAGGGTAGGAACGTAGATCGACCGGTAAATCGAGAGCTTCGCCTTTTGGCTCAGCTCTCTCTTCACCACAACGGATCGGTACAGCGCCCGCTTCACAGCAGACGCTGCACCAATCCGCCTGTCGATCTCCCGCTCCATCTTCCCCTCATTCGTGAACAAGACCCCAAGATACTTGAACTCCTCCACTAGGGGCAGGACATCCTCCCCAACCCGGAGAAGGCACTCTACCCTTTTCCGGTTCAAGACCATGGTCTCGGATTTGGAGGCACTGATCTTCATCCCGGCCGCTTCGCACTCGGCTGCGAACCGCTCCAGTGAGAGCTGTAGATAACGCCCTGATGAAGCCAATAGGACCACGTCATCCGCGAATAGCAGAGACGCAATCCTAAGGCCACCAAAGCGGATCCCCTCAACACCTTGGCTGCGCCTAGAAATTCTGTCCATAAAAGTTATGAACAGAATCGGTGACAAAGGGCAGCCTTGGCGGAGTCCAACTCTCACCGGAAACGAGTCCGACTTACTGCCGGCAATGCGGACCAGACTCTGACACCGGTCGTACAGAGACCTGACAGCCCTTATTAAAGGGTCCGGTACTCCATACTCCCGGAGTACCCCCCACAGGATCCCCCGGGGGACACGGTCGAATGCCTTCTCCAGATCCACAAAGCACATGTAGACTGGTTGGGCAAACTCCCATGCCCCCTCAAGAATCCTGCTGAGGGTGTAGAGCTGGTCCAGTGTTCCACGGCCAGGACGAAAACCACACTGCTCTTCCTGAATCCGAGATTCGACTATCCGACGGACCCTCCTTTCCAGAACCCCTGAATAGACCTTACCAGGGAGGCTTAAGAGTGTGATTCCTCTGTAGTTGGAACACACCCTCCGGTCCCCCTTTTTAAATAGGGGGACCACCACCCCAGTCTGCCAATCCAGGGGAACTGCCCCCGATGTCCACGCAATGTTGCAGAGCCGCGTTAACCAACACAGCCCCACAACATCCAGAGCCTTAAGGTACTCAGGGCGAATCTCATCCACCCCCGGAGCCTTGCCACCGAGGAGTTTTTTAACAACCTCGGCAACCTCAGCACCAGAGATGGGAGAACCCGACCCAGAGTCCTCAGGCTCTGCTTCCTCAATGGAAGACGTGTTGGTGGGATTAAGGAGGTCTTCGAAGTATTCCGCCCACCGACGCACAACGTCCCGAGTCGAGGTCAGCAGCACACCACCCCCACTGTAAACAGTGTTGGTACTGCACTGCTTCCCCCTCCTGAGACGCCGGATGGTGGACCAGAATCGCTTCGAAGCCGTACGGAAGTCTTTCTCCATGGCCTCTCCGAACTCTTCCTACGCCCGAGTTTTTGCCTCGGCGACCAGCCGAGCCGCCTGCCGCTTCGACTGCCGGTACACATCAGCTGCTTCCGGAGTCCCACAGGCCAAAAAAGCCCGGTAGGACTCCTTCTTCAGCTTGACGGCTTCCCTCACCGCTGGTGTCCACCAGCGGGTTCGAGGGTTGCCGCCACGACATGCACCGACAACCTTGCGGCCACAGCTCCGACTAGCCGCCTCAGCAATAGAGGCGTGGAACATGGTCCATTCAGACTCAATGTCCCCCGCCTCCCTCGGGACGTGTTTAAAGTTCTCCCAGAGGTGGGAGTTAAAGCTCCGCCTCACAGGGGACTCCGCCAGACGTTCCCAGCAAACCCTCACAGTACGTTTGGGCCTGCCCGGTCGGACCGGCTTCCTCCCCCGCCATCGGAGCCAACTCACCACCAGGTAGTGGTCGGTGGAGAGCTCCGCCCCTCTCTTCACCCGAGTGTCCAAAACATGCGGCCGCAGGTCAGATGAAATGACAACAAAGTCGATCATTGAACTGCGACCTAGGGTGTCCTGGTGCCAAGAGCACATATGGACACCCTTATGCTTGAACATGGTGTTTGTGATGGACAATCCATGACGAGCACAGAAGTCCAACAACAAAACACCACTCGGGTTCAGATCAGGTGGGCCATTCCTCCCAACCACGCCCCTCCAGGTCCCACTGTCATTGCCCACGTGAGCGTTGAAGTCCCCCAGCAAAACGAGGGAGTCCCCAGGAGGGGCACTCTCCAGTACCCCTTCCAAGGACTCCAAAAAGGGTGGGTAATCTGAACTGCTGTTTGGCGCATAAGCGCAAACAACAGTCAGAACCCGTCCCCCCACACGGATGCGGAGGGAGGCCACCCTCTCGTTCACCGGGGAAAACCCCAACGTGCAGGCACCGAGATGGGGGGCAACAAGTATGCCAACCCCAGCTCGGCGCCTCTCACCATGGGCAACTCCAGAGTGGAAGAATGTCCAGCCCCTCTCAAGGAGACTGGTTCCGGAGCCAGAGCGGTGCGTCGAGGTGAGTCCGACTATCTCTAGTCGGAACCTCTCAACCTCGCGCACAAGCTCCGGCTCCTTCCCCACCAGAGAGGTGACATTCCACGTCCCAAGAGCCAGCTTCTGCAGCCGAGGATCGGAACGCCAAGGTCCCCGCCCTCCACTGCTACCCGTTACACATTGCACCCGACCCCTTTGGCCCCTCCGACAGGTGGTGAGCCCATCGGAAGGGGGACCCATGTCGCCTCTTCGGGCTGAGCCCGGCCGGGCTCCATGGGCAAAAGCCCGGCCACCAGACGCTCGCCAACGTGCCCCACCTCCAGGCCTGGCTCCAGAGTGGGGCCCCGGTGACCCGCGTCCGGGCGAGGGAACACGAGGTCCAACAATTGTACTCATCATAAGGGGAGTTTTGGGCTGCGCTTTGTCTGGTCCCTCACCTAGGACCTGTCTGCCTTGGGTGACCCTGCTAGGGGCTTAAAGCCCCTGACAGCATAGCTCCTAGGATCACTGGGACACTCAAACCCCTCCACCACGGTAAGGTGGCAGCCCAGGGAGGGGTTGGGGAGGGAGGGGATGGTTTTGTCCAATCAGCTAAAAAGAAACATCTCTGAGAGCTTTGACTTGAGGCAATAGCTATTAGCTTGGAAGTAACAGCTTGAACAGTAATGTGAAGGCCTTTTCTAAAATGTAAATTCACGAGACTGGTAAGATGGAAGTCCATGACCTTGCTCAACAGCTCCACAGAAAATGCCCCGACATAACTGTTGAAAGAATGTAATAGAACTGAATAGAAACTAAACGGCTTGACCAAAAGTAAAGATATCTACACAGCTCCTGGACACAATACATTAAACTTTTCTGCATTCCTAGAGACTCCAAGTGCACACCAAAGTGTATTTAAGGGCCATAAAAAGTGGATTTTGCAAAAAATGCCTTTTAAAATCTGTAGAGCCATGTTTCCTGTCACCTTACTAATAAAATCTTGTCTGGAGCCACTAATTCTTCTTGATGCTAAGGAAGAAAGTTAACCAGTTTATAAATATTTGCTCTATCAAAGATTTTTGGTAAATTTAGAGAACGACATATAACTTTATTTATTTTTTTGTCTTTAAACAGCATCTAAAATTTACTGTAAGAAAAACGGAATATTTTGCCTTCCATATTTATGCCTGTGCAAATTCTCAGTTATCGGGGTCATTGCAAAAGCAAACAGGCTTAAATCGGAGGCAACCAGACTTTCGTTCAGTTCTTTCTGAAAACGTTTCGACACCTATCCAGGAGTCTTTGTTAATTCTGGTGGCTCTCACTTGAGCAATCAGTGCACTACTGTTTTTAAGGACATGGAGGCTCCACAGTATCACCAATTGTGGCCAATTTGTACTTGGAGGAGGTACAGAGCAGGGCACTCAGTGCTTTCAAGGGAACACCACCAACTCGCTGGTTTAGATACGTAGATGACACTACGGTCAAAATCCAAACCAAAGACGTTGAGGCATTCACCAACTACATAAACTCAGCGGACAGCAACATAAGGTTTACCAGTGAGGATGCCAAGAACAACATGTCGCCCTCTCTGGATTGTGCAGTACACATTGAAGAAGATGGGTGTCTCAAAACTGAGGTTTACCAGATGCCCACACACACAGAGACCAATATCTGCATTTTGATTCACATCATACACTTGAGTACAAACTCTCACACACTCTGATCAGAACTCTGAGTTACTGGGCTGACAACATTCGCTCTGCCACAGAGAAGAAACAAAAAGAACGCATGCATGTCAGGAATTCACTTCAAGCTTGTGGTTACCCAAAATGAGCCTTTGTCAAATCAGCCAACAAAGCTGGCAGAAAAAACAATACAGCTTTGAACACAGAGGAGAGACCAGAGAGACGCAAGAACATAGTCATTTCATATGTGTGGAGAATGTTCTCCAAACTCAACATACCAGTAAATCTCAAACCTAATAACACTCTCAGACAAAAACTGGTTCATGCCAAAGACAGAACACCCAAACCACAGCTGAGCTACGTTGTGTCTGCGGTCCAATGCAGCGAGGACGGCTCAGACTCCTACATTGGGGAAACTAAACAACAGCACAGGAGGGCCAGCAGCTCGGGGAAAGATTCAGCAGTCTACTTCAAGAACAAAGGACACTCTTTTGACAACAATAATGTCCAGATTTTGGACAGGGAGAACAGACGGTTTGAAAGAGAGGTGAAAGAAGCCATCTTGGTCAAAAGAGGAATGCCATCACTAAACAGAGGGGGAGGACTGAGCTTCCAACTCCCCAGTGTTCACATCTCGGTCCTCTAACACATTCCAGAGAGATTACATCAGCTTCTCATCATGATTCATGTGACCAAGTACTCCACTCACACCAAGCAATAGCTTCTAACAACCCAGGACAGTGGTAGGTGGGTTATTGATTTGCGTTTGACTTAGAATGCATCTAGGAAGATGGGCCTCCATGTCCTTAAAAACAGCAGCGCTCAAGCTGCTCAAGTGCGAGCCAGCAGAACTGACCAAGACACCCTGGATAGGTGTCGAAAAGTTTTCAGAAAGAACTGAACTAAAGTCCGGTTGCCTCTGATTGAAGCCTGTTTGCTGTTTCCATATTTTTTTTTTAATTAAGAAACATAATTGGCTCTTCCTTCTTTTGTAGGAATTCTTAGCATGTATTGTACAAAGACAGAGGAACTCATAGACTTTGTGTTTTCATCAGGAAGTGCTGTAGTGGGCCTTAAAGGTGAGGGTATTTTTATCCGTTTGTTTCACAACCCGACTTGATCCCGAAACCCCCCCCCCCCCCCCCCACACACACGCACACACACACACTGGTTTAACAAATGTATGTGTGAATATGTTTGCAATTAACATATTTATAGCATAGATTAAGTTTTTACATGTATTAACTTAAACTACTTTTTCAACAGTAATCTAATTTATTGATCATGACCAGTGAACATATGATACTCGTGTGACATAACTACTTTAACATTTCGATTTTGATGTTACTTCCCTTAACAATGTGAGTGTTGTGTTGCGACAAAGTATCAATAAAATAATTAAAGCAAACTGAGCACTTTTTAGCTGTATACCATGATTTTTTTAAAGTTACATTTTTGTTCTTTTTATGTTTCAACAGACAGATATCTCTTTGGATATCAGAGAGACTACAATTATGTGTTGCAAAGCTACAAAATGCGAGACGTGCCGGTGGGATTGGGTTCATCCACCGGCCTCTGCAGTTTACTTTAAATTCACCATGGTGTTTGTCCTTTGAGTCCTGATTAGTTTCCTACTTTCTCTCTGTTTATCTCTCTTGCTCTCTTTGTACTCTCATTGTTCACACCCTTGTCCCCTCTCTCCTAAACCATAAATAAATTGCAGGGAGCACTGACTGCAATCCTTTGTGTCCTATCGCTGCCCTGATTCACTTAGGTGCTGTCTTGTGAAATGAAATATTATGGAGCACCGGGGTTAAATTACATTAGGCTGCAATGATAAATATGTTCCATAAAACTCCCAACATGTCTCATAAATGACAGAATTTGTTTAATGTGACAAATGCGGACGCAGGGGTGTTTAAGTTGCACGGGATGTGAGGCAGGCTTACAGGTAGTGGAGTGGCATGTATAAAACCATAATGATTAGTGAGGCAGGTGTGTGTGTGTGTGTGTGTGTGTGTATGTGTGAAATCCCCTCCTTTTTCGTGTTCAGGGCCAACCCTGGCACTAACATAGAAGCCGTCTGAATTATTTATCCCCTCAACAGTACAACTACTTTTACTGCTGCCACACGGCGGAGAAAAATGCTCTCCTTGCACCTCAAAGATTTTTTTTTCATAAACTTCATCTCCTTTCTTCTTCCCTCCGTGTTCCAGGCGTCAAGCTTCCTTTCTGTTTGCCTTTGTTATAAAATAGGATCTGAGCTCTCACATAATGGGTATTGATTTGTTGAACAATAAGGCCAGATTGCACAAAACAGCTTATGAGAGCTGTTAAAACTTACTGGCCGATTACTTTTGCTCAATATTTAAATGTACTATTCACTGCTTCCCGCTTTATATCATCCCTGCCTGAAAAACAAATAAAATAGGTTGTCTTACTTGATGTTTTTTCTTTCTACCTGGGGACAAATGCCTGTTCTTGCAAAAAAAAAATGGAGTGGCTCCAGGTTTTTTTTTTTTCTGTAGTTTTGAGGTGGTGCTCGAATGTCTGTGTGAGAGTGTTAGGAAGTAACAGCTGAAGTGGAAGCCTCTGTAAGTCGTGTAATGGAAAGTGTTCCTATATTGTCTCTTTGTTTATTGATTTTCTCTTAAAAAGTGGCCCTTTTACTTATTCAAAAACTAACATATTTCTAAGGACCGTATTTTAACAAATCTCTTTTTTCCCCTCTTGTTAGAACAACTAAATTTCTTGTTGTACTTGAGGCAAAGTTTGAACTTCAGATAACGCATACCTACAACATCAAAACAGTTTCAGATGTTAGAAAAATAAAAAAAATTGGTAAATACAAAAAGGAGTTTTAAAACGAGTTTTTCATTTACTAATGGAAAAAAAAGCTATACAAACTCGTCTGGCCCTGTGTGAAAAGTCCCCCCCCCCTCTCTCTCTCTTCTTGTTAACTACTAATTCTTTTCTCTCCAGCGTGACCACGTCCTGTTTACTGTGTGGACAAAACCTCCCTTTCAACATTTAGGCTACAAGATTTCAAGAAGCAGCACATCATGCCCTGATATAAAGACATTCAAGCACAGAATAAAGCAAAGTCATTGACATCTTTCAGTCTCGAACAGCTTAAAAAGCAATTTACAAGGCTTCTAAGCCAGTTGGAGCCGTTATCCACAAATGGAGGAAACGGAGCAGTGGTGAACCTTTAAAGAAGTGACTGGCTTACCAATATTACTCCAATTGTGTTTTGACGATTTGAACGAACCACCTTCCAACCAAAATCTTGAAAGGTGTGCGTTCTTCATCTGGTAGAACACAGTATTATTATTTATAATAAAAAAAAAACATCAAACTGATGTGTGATGGTGTTAGAGTAATGGTCTTGTTTTGTTGTGCTGCGTTAGGACCTGGAAGACTCACTATAATTGATGGAACCATGACTTCTGTTCCCTACCAAAGAGTCCTGAAGGAGAATGTCATCAGTTTGTGACAGAAAACTCAGGCAAACGTGGGTAATGCAGCAGGACAATGATCTTAAGCTCTGCAGCAAATTCACCTCTGATTTTCTACAAAACTACTCAAAGGATGGTTTTTAGGAGGGCCCTGGTCATAATCCAAGATAAATTCTGACCAAGATGCTGTGGCGTGATCTTAACAGGACTTTCAGGCTCAAAACTATCTAGTGTGGCTGAAATAAAACAGTTTTACAAATAAATATTTAACAAAATGGTTTATACTGATGTAAAGGACTTGTTTTAGCAAATGTTTAATAGCAATTTTGCCTCTAGAGGTAGCCCAACACCATTAGGTGTAGAAGTAGTATAACATTGGGCTAAGATGGTTGGGATAGCGTATTTCTACTCAGAACTGCTTTCATGTATTTATGATGCAGTATTGTTTGATATACAATTAATTCGATTAAAACATTTAAGTGTACCAAAAAAGCTAAAACAGAAGAAATCTCAGAGGGGTAAGTATTTTTTAATTGCACCATGACATGTAGCAAGCATTCAAATAGTTTAGCTTAAACAACAATAATGACTAGTCCTAGATGTTTCGGCAGCTTGGTTAGTAATTGAGTTTGACTTAAATGTATCTTCAAAAACGATTTTGGTGCTATGGCTGCAAAGATAAACCCATCCGCAAGCCTCGCCGGATTTTTTCAATTCAAACACTGAAGCAGACAATGTGCGATTACATAAATGAATGACAGCTTTCACTACAATGGAGCACTAAGTGAGAGGAAAGAAGAGTCTCGGACCCTGCATGGAGGTACTTTTGAAAGAATCTAGGTAGTCTTGCTTACACCTGATCAGAGGGTACATGCATCTGCTGTTCACAAGATCCCTGCTCTGCTCCTGCTTTATGTAACAACATTTAAAAGATGTTTTTTTCTGCCTTAACAGCTGTCTAACCAGCATATACTGCAAACTTGTTTGTAGCCTGGCATCAGGCCTACAAGCCAAGCAGTTGGCACTGAAAACCACAGAGAGGAACGCAGGAGAAAAGGAGAAAATGCAGAATGACCAGCAGATCTTTTGAGAGAGCAGAGAGACATTTAAAGATATAGAAGTAGATATTCTGTATACGTTTGCACAACTAGTGTTTCCAGTTCTTCGTTTTACCCAGGAGCATGTTTTAACATCTAATTTGTGGCTGGGTGGTGTTAACAGCTGACCTTTGATCATGGCAGCAATGTACACCAATAGCCATGTCATCTTTGACTTCTCCTCTGCAGGAGGCACAATATGGCAAACAAGCGAGGTCATGCTATTTGCACCCGCTCCTCCAGACATTTGCACATGCAGCTGTGAATGCTAATGAGACATGTTGTGTTGGTCAAGAGGAATTTTAATTGGCAGCCATGTTGCTAGTGCCCCTGCTTGCTCTTTACTGGCGCGCAGACTCCTGGCTTGAAGAGGATGAATGTTTTGTGATATTGGCAGCAAAAGAGCTGACATTTTAAATATGAATCAGTCAAACCAGACAACTCTGAAGAGTGTATAAATGTTAACTGGCCTAGCATTAGCTGCAGTCAGTGGAGGTGGAAGACTTGGTGTTCTCTACGTGTTGTAAAAGCATACATATATTTGCACATGAAAGTGTTTCTCCTTCTTGTTTTCTCATCCTTTCATCTTCTAATACACGGCAGGTATGGCCACAAGTGCCTTTTTCACTTTAAAGTGTATCCCACCCCCATACCAGAGCCTTCCTCCGCATAATCTCATATTGGAGAACTAGAAAGATAAATAAATGCTAAATTAACTAACAGAATGCTAAGCTAACTAATCACTAACCTGAAAATCAATAGGACCATACAACTCACTATTCAAACTCTGACAGAAATATAAGATCCCCATGTATAGACTTCATTATAGAAAAAAGTTGATTTGGAATGCATTTAAGTTAATACTAGGAGTTTAACCCCGAGTTGTGGTAAAGAAAGACTATTGCAGCTGTGATATTGACAGGTCTGGAGAAAAAAAATCCATAGTTCAGCAAATCGAAGACTGAGACAGGATGTGGTCTCATGACTAACCTTGAGGTCATGACTTTGCTCAAATCAGGTTGTGTTTACCTCAACACTATCTGAACACGAAATGTTTTCATTAACTTTACATCATTTTAAACTTCAATCAGCTCACTTGAAAAAGGTGTATGGTTGTTTTTAATACAAACATGATTATGAACAGTGGCAACTTGTCAAAGGGGATGCCACTGCCATCAGAATTGCATGAAAAAAGTGTGGGCACAGTAAGAATAATATACAAAATAAAATGTATCTGTTATGGAATTAGGACTAGTTGATTATTATTGCTGATCCTAATTAATAATTTAAAATCAGGTCACTTTACAGTTAAGATCAATGAGCCAATCAACTTTCTACAGACACACTATTCACCAATCTACTGGAAGAATAAAGATAATAGAATAAAATACTAAACTGATCATTATGAATTATGAAAGATAACAAATGTGGACAGTTAGGCAAGGATAATAATGAACTCACAGTAATCTGGGGAAAAATCACTTTGTAATTAATAAACAGGACAATGTAGAACAATCACAGCTGTTGCTTCAGATGAAAATCTGACACAAAAGGGGAAACATTAGAGCAACAGTGATGGAATCGTGCCTTTATGCGTCTGTGTGTCTGAGCAGAGTGACGGCTAAAAGGCTCAGCAACACAACATGGCCAACAGCAGAGACTGGTTAGCTGGCAAACAACAACAAAGCCATAGAGGCTACATTTGCTTCTGCCTTGGAAGTGGCGCCAAATTGAAACAAAGAGTCGTAAACTTGGGAGCAGCCTTTGTGTGGCGGGAAAGACAAGAGAGGAAGAGAAATGCTACCCACAACTCAGAGAATGCTATATAAGGTCAAAATAGCTTCTAACAGTAAAACCCATTGATTGGCTCCCTCCTAAAGCTGATCAGTATAAAGAAAGTTACTTTAAAACAAAGTGCAATCACCAGATGTAGTCTGCAGAAGGGGAGCTTTTAGCTCCTTGGTGAGCGCATCATCATGATGAGACTGGATTACTGCATATGGGTTGGACAAAAGCTTTGTGACAACATTCTATGCACTGTGTTCTGTTTTTTAAAGGGGTTTATATAAGTGACTAGGCCATCATAGTATAACTGCAGCAGCAGATGTCAATGGAGAGCACTCAATGAAGAATTGAGTCAACCATTGGGCGAAGCAATGGGCTGGAAGGCTTCATTTGGCCATCAGTTGTTGAGGTCCGCCTCGTTGTGCAGTCGGTGCTGGAGAGGAGCAGTGGAGCTATTCCGATCCGATGAGTTCTGGATGGACCAGAAGCACAGAGAGTGAACCAGCGCGGTGTATCCACTTATATAGCCTCTGTCTGAGACATCAAAGATGCAATGAATGCTGGGAGACGTTGTCTGTCAGTCTTTTCTAGCAATGGTGGGGTCAAATGTCTAATTCCAGGGATAGATATATATATATATATATATATATATATATATATATATATATATATATATATATATATATATATATATATATATATATATATATATATAAGGTTTGCCACCAGTAACATGTAACAGCACTCCAAAAAACTTGCTTTGGTGGGAGGTATGGAATATACTGAACCTTGCATACAGGAAGAATATTTTATATATTTCTAGACCTTTTTGAAAGCAATATCAGCTTTTCTGGAAGTGACATCATCTTCTCCAGGTAAAAGAAAAATGTAAAGTAAAAGAAGTTTGCTCACAAGGTCTGATTAGAATCTTCACCTCTAAGTTACTGAGCTGTGGACAAACTGATAAGGTCTCGTAAGATAATGACCCGATCCGTGCCCAAGCTTGTCAGCTTTCATCACTTATCAGCAAAAATCTGAGATGGTCTGTTGGGTTCCATGAAAAGCAATTCTCCTTCATATAAAATAGGTATGGAGATGTCGAGAATCGGTGTTTTGGAGCCGGTTTGGGCTTTGTTCGCATGCTCATACAAATGTTTAGCGGAGGAGAAAATGACTGCTGGGTAATTACCTTCAATGATACACGCTTTGACCAATTTTCCAGCGCGTGTTAATTGTGAAACTTCAGCTTCAGGAGGATTTGAACAGCTGTGTTAATGAAATGTATCCAAAGGATCATTTAAAAACCCTCCACTGAAAAAGAGTCAGAGTAATTTGCTGAATGAAAATTACAGCAAAAAAAATAAATAAATTACTCTTCCACAGACCAGGACTGCACATGGCCAACACTGTGCTTCCTCTCCATTTTCTTTTCCAAAAAGCCACAAAAAAATCCTCCCAGATGAGTAATGGCTGCACAGTGAATACATATTATCCACCCTCTTACCCTTTTCTCAAAGCTCCAAAAACTTGGTGTCATTTATTCTGTGCTTTGGCATATCTGTCAGAAGCACGTCTGTTTTGCAGAGGTGAATGAACCTCTAATGTGGCACTTCATATTCCTGAGATGCGCTGTTCCTCTGTGGCGGCATGGCATCCGCTGCCAGATCAGTTGCGTCTATAAAACCATTCATGGAGGAGAGGAAGAGCATGAAATCACTATCTTAAAACACAGCAGTCATAATTTATGAAATGCTAATGGTTCTGCACTTGGATTCCATTAGCAAACCATAAGGTTGCAAAATGGGAATTTCTTCTTTCTTGATTTTATTTGTTCAAACCAATCCAAAGCAATCAGGAAAACTATGAACTTCCTAAATAGAAACGTAAACCAACAATACTCATAACAAATAAACAAAATATGATTTTCTTGATCGAGTATTTATGCTTTTAGTCAACTCTAGCCACTTAATCTTTATCAAAACATTTTCTTTTACTATTGCGATCAGTACATATTTATCAAACTGCATTTTGTTTGGGACTGGAGGTAGTGAAAGGGAATTTCACAATTTTGTTTTAATCTCTCCAAATCTATATTTTCTTTCTCAGATACTGTAATGTTTGAAGCACTGACAACCAATTTAGTTCTGGTTTTGTTTGAAAACCACAGAAGCAGTAACTTGGTACAAATATTACCCATTTCGGACCACAGGAGTTAGGATCACCATTACTTTTTTTATTGTAGCCTATGCAAGGGACCACTACTCTTGATGTACAAAATTCAACTGTTTCTCTCCTTTTTTTTTATTTGGTCATTTATTTTCATCTGGTGATTACTATTCATGAGGTTAAGGGACATAACTACCCGCTCCTTCATATTTTTGCCTGTGTAGAACACGCACCGCTAACTGCCCACATAAAATTATACTCCCCACCCCTCTGCAGGTTTACTTCAATATATTATTCATAGATTCCTCTGAGTCATTTAGTTGGTTGTGGTGAAACGGTGGTAAAAATACTTCAGCGGGAAAACAAGCATCCACTCATATTGACTCCAACACAGGTTTGATGATGCGTGCCCAACACTCACAGGAAGGTGTGTGATAAATATTTTCTAAAACCTAGCCGAAGTATGGACTGGGCGCTCTCTGCTTTTAAGTGTTTGCCTTCCGACAGCTCTTTAGTTGTTTGACTTTACCGAGTAAGAGCTGTTCAAGTATATTGTGAAAGGGAACGAAGTGGCCCTCAGACAGACTGCACCCATGCACTGGGAAATATCTCCCGTTGTCGTGTTTTGTCAAATGCATTCTCTATAATTTGTAGGCATGCGTCAAAGTTTAATGCCAAAAACTCTGTTTCGTCTTTTTCATTCAAGTGTTTATCGTATGATGTATAACTAATTGCATTGTGAAAGTAAGCTAGCAAAATTTATCCAAACAAGAAAGAAAGAAAATCCTAACGGTTGTTTTGATGTTTAATGGCATATTTACTCATTTTCACACATATTTTCAGCCCTCCACACATACTTTCTATAGGACTGAGATCAGGGCTTTGTGATGCACTTCAAGACATTGACTTTGTTGTCCTTAGGACATTGTGTAACTAATTCAGCTGGATGTGTGGGGTCATCATCCATTTGGAAGACCCATTTGTCCCTATGTTTTAAGTTACTGGCTGAAATCTTGACATTACTTCAGTATCCTCACATAAAGTTCTTTCCTAAAGATGCCATCTGTTAGGGCTGTGAAGTATATAAAGGATGTATTGTTACTGCTGTATGCAAGATCAGTTTTACAGAGAACTGCTTGCACTGCATTATTAATTATTGGCTCAGGAAACATTGAAGAAAATAGAAGGATTTTTGTGAGCCTGGAGATGTAGTTCAAATAATACCTTTGTGACCTTAATTTGCATGATTATTTCTTCAACAGCAGGGTGATGATCCTAATTCAGTCGTAAACTGTACCATGAACTCTCTTTAGATGCACTTGTGTTGGTCCTTTAACCTGAAAGCGATCAAAAAACATCAGGCAGACTTGCAGCGACCAGTTTACTACTTTGAGTTCAATTCAAGTCATGTCAGTTCATCTATATAAGGTAATTTATCAGGAAGGCCAGGTCCATTCTATGATGCACCCTATACCCACTGCAGGTTGTGGGAAACAGAAGGACTATAGATAAATGAAGGAGCTCTCCAGCTCGGCTATTGTTGAACTGGAGAGCTCCTTCCATGACAGATTGCTGCATCCTAAATGCACAAAGGAGCGTTATCACAGATCCTTCCTCCCAGCAGCTTCCTCCTATCTCTGCTTCCAACATATTCAATAAGTGTTTACATCCCTGCTGTTTTTGAAGAGTTGTTTCATTCTTGTCAATTGTCTGTTTTTTGTGTTTATTTTATATATTTCTTGCATAAATATACATATTTTGTAACTTTTTTGAGAATGCTGTTTTAATGACTTATAACTGCACAGTATTTATTACTATATTCTAAATGTTCCTTTAGTGTACAGTCTCTTATTCTTTTTTGTTTTTATTTATTTATTTAGTCCTGTGTGTATCTGCAGGCTTCCATTTATTTCACCTTGCTGCTGGAGCAACTGAGTTTCCCCATTGATGAACGATATTTCTATTCTATTGTTATATTCACACTAGTTGTTATAAGACATTTTAAATGTGAATAACAAACGGCCATCTGTGATCAGATGAGGAGGGGCTGAGAGGACAAGGAGAGACACAGGCAGTGGGCCACCGGTATTCTCTATCTGAGAAAAATAAACAAGGAGCGCATTGCAGGGGGAATAGTTACAATATCTCACAAATGAATTTATCAACAGACATTGTTGGGGAAAATTTGCTATGTATCAGTCATACAGATGGTTTTAAAGGTTAATCAGTTTTTGTCAAAATACTAAGGTTTCAAAACCATTTCTCACAGTTATTTTCTGTCTCCTGGCAGGTGTTCACCAGGTATGGGAAGTGCTACATGTTCAACGCGGCAGAGGAGGGGAAGACTCTGCGCACCACCATGAAAGGGGGGACGGGAAACGGCCTGGAGATCATGCTGGACATCCAGCAGGATGAGTACCTGCCGGTCTGGGGGGACACAGGTAGGCTAACACACTTAATTTTTGTGCTGACCCTGAAGAGATATCTTATGAGATAACCTCAGTGATATATTGCACTCAGTGCAAAGTAAATGAAACTGTGTAATTTGATAAACTTTGTTTTTATTTCCCACGAGTATCTCATTGTGAACATTGGTTGTTTCATATTTCAGACATAGTATCAAAATTAAACCATATACATCATTTCTGGTTTTCTTTAAAAAGTAATTTTAAGGACAATTTCCATTAATAAATAGTCCTAGAAAGCAAATAAAACTAACATTTTGTAAACTTTTCTTCCAAACTTCTTCTCCAATATATTGGGCCCAGTCTTTAAAATTGCAAATGGTTTAAATTTGGACCGGGGCCCTCCGGTACTGAGCCCTGACAGATAAATCAAGGTTGCATCATCTGAAGCAATTGACATTCATGTGTTTTGGCTTGAAAGCAAGGAAAATAGTATCCTTTAACAATAAAGAAGATTATCTTTTCTGATTCATTTTCTGCTACAGGGTGCCAAAAACAATAAAAAACAGGAACTAAAGATTTGCTAGAATGATGAACCGTTCAGTCTCTTTTCAGCTTCTCTTTCCTTGGCAACGTGATCTCACAAATGTTGGAAAATGGTGAAGTTAGCTTCAGGATCAATGTTAAAGTGAAGGGCTATTTCTGCATGTTAGAAATCTGGAATACTTCTAAAATCCATACATCTAAAGTTGTCAAAACTGGACAGAATAGTTTTAAACTAAAAGAGCACTCTTTTAAAACATCTGAAACCTTTTATTTACGAAGACAAAACCTGATCTTGGTTTCTATTTCAGAGGTTTCATAGAACACAAAATACTAATGAGGAATGCTTGAGTCCAGCTTTTATGAATACTTTAGATCAGGAGATGATCAAATGAAGTTCAGATTCCTTAAGAACAGGAAAATCGCTCTTTACCCAATGTACAAAAAGCAAACTAACTTTACCATCCTAAAATGGTGAACAGGGAGTTATAATATGGGCAACGTCAGTAAAAAGGGCTTTGTAAGGGATTGCCATTTTTAAGTTTTGACATGATGTCCAACCATTTACACTAACTCCATCTAGCCTGAACATGTAGACATTTTCTGAATACTCTGGAATATCATAACAGAAGAAAAAAAAATTATAAATACAAAAATGCATTCATCCCCAGCATATTAAACACAAGTCATTAAGACTTGAGAGAAGCATCATTCTGCAGTTTGCCCCCATCTGTATGCCGAGTAATAAGCTAATAGCTCTTTGGAGCCTAACACATTATCTTCTGTTGGTCAAACTGTTATCTCTGGCATTAAAGTGCTTTATAAATCAAATTGGCATGCTATGGCATATATGAGATGCAACAGTACCAGACAATGGTAGGTGTAGCAGTTGAATGTTAAGTTTTAAATATGTTTTATGGATCACTTTGAAACACAAGACTATGTATCTAATATCTGGTGATGGTACCAATGAGATAATGACTCTTCCATGAATGAATATCTTTATGCCTTCCATAAAAGTGTGTTGTGTTCAAAGGAAGTGATGTCTGACTGTCAAATGATCTCTAAATGAATAAATCTTATTGTTGTCTCTTTAGACATTAAGAAGCTTTTCTAAAATTCTGTGGTTAGTGTTTCTTAAATCAATATTTATCTGTTAAACTCTGAAGTCTGTACTGGTCATTTTATTTATTAAAATTATTACATATTTTAAACCTTGAATGAGAGCATATCCAGTCAGGGGATTGTGTTTTATTTATAAAAAAAGGATTTTCTTGCATTCCTATGTCCTCTCTGAGTTAAAAAAAAAAAAAAAAGATTTTAGAAAATAAAATATATATTGCATTTTTCTCGTTGGCACTAAAAGACAACATGACCAGACGCAAGTAAATAAACTTTATTTATACAGCACCTTTCACAGGATAAAATACACAAAATGCTTCACAGTGAAAGAAACCATAAAACAACACCAAATAAAAAAGATAAAACTGCATAAATGCAACATAGTAGCATAAAACTAGTTAAAGTCAGAGTCAAGACAGCGTAAAGATAAAGGCGATGCATTCCACTGTCTGGGGGCCACAGCTTTAAAAGACCGACCCCCTCTGGTCCTGAAATTAGTTTGTGGAACCATTAACAGCCTTTGGGTGGATGATTTGAAACTACGAGAATACGATTGTAAAAGGTTTGTGATATAAGCTGGAGCCTGGCCACTCAGTGATCTGAAAGTAAAGACAACAATTTTTAAATAAACTCTAAATTGTACCACTAGCCAATGTAAAGAGATTAAAACTGGGGTAATGTGCTGTCTTATTCTTGTGTTGATTAAAAGCCTTGCAGCAGCATTCTGCACTAACTGCAGACGGCCAAGATCTTTCTTTTTAAAACACATAAAAAGACTGTTACAATAGTCAAGACGAGATGAAATAAAAGCATGAATAATCCTCTCTAATTCAGCTTTTGACACAAAAATTCGAAGCTTAGAAATATTTCTTAGCTGAAAGAAGCAGTTTTTGATTAATGCGCGGGAATGACACTAGTGACATGGCAGAATCAATAATGATGCCAAGGTTTCTGAGGCTTGGTTTGACAGAGGAGGCCAATCCACTCAGAAATTGCTTGATTGCAGTTACTTGGTTCTCCGGGGAAATGATTAGTGTTTCCGTCTTGTCAGAGTTTATATGCAAGTAGTTGTCACAGAGCCACTATTTAATACCATTAACAGTGTATCAAGCAGGACAACTTAAAATATTCAGTGGGTTTAAAAGAACAATAGAGCTGAATGTCATCAGCATAGAAGTAATACACATCGGGGAACTAGCTGGTTATCTGGCCAAGGGAGGAAATATATAACTTTTCTTCTGATTGGTTTATCAGCACCTCACGATGACTCCTTCTCTGGAATGCTCCAGCTCCACATAACTCCTCTCAAAAGTTCAGTCTCTGTCACTAAACCTGCTTTTTTTTTTTTTTTTTACGAAAATCGACATGTTTTCACTAGCTCTGACTGTAGCAAACAACATCATAAGTTAACATAGCTACATGGACTACACAGCTCTGCATAATCATGTCACCAGATTACTATGAACCCATTCAAGCATTGTGTCGATGCATAGAAGAAATGAATGCATGAATGTGCTATGTTTCTTTTTTTTTCAGTTGAATAAAAACAAAACTGAAGTAATAGTTTTTGACCAAAAGAGGAGCATGCAAGAGTCAGCACACAGCTTCAGTTATTATAGCTCTAAACCACTGATCAGGCCCAAAATCTGAGTGTGGCAATGGACTTCAGATGCCACTAATCTGGAACAAACCTCTGGAAAACTGCTAAAATGCTGAAACCTTGAGTTTCCATAAATCAAGGTCAAAAACCCATTTGTTTAAAGTTCTGTTTGACTACTTTCTTTAAACCATTTACTGAAACATGACTATTTTCAGTCTTTAGTCAAACCTTTAATTTTATTATGCCATTGCAATGTCCTTGTAGGCCTTCTGGTTTTGATCTATAATCAACTAGCCTTGCCTGGTTTGTCAAAGTCTTTTGAAACTATACCACTTAAGCGACAAGAAGAAGCCAAACTAATTCAGAACTAGAGGTCGGATCCCCATCTTGATAGTAGGTTGCTATAACTGCTTCAGCTTGTATCCTGTGCTTTCACTTGTGTCAAAGTTATATGTTAAATATGTTAAATTCCCCCCCCCATCCATGCTTGAATTGTGTTTAGCACACCTCAAAGATTTTCTGCTGATGTCACCTGGTTTCAAAACAAAAGAGAGGAGTCTCTAGACATCCTAAAATCTACAGCTAGTAAAGGTACCACTTGCCCTTTTAGGAGTGACCTCTAGCAAACAGAACTGCTGTTAACAGAAAACTGACAATTGCTTTAACTGTGAAAGACCGAGGTAGCAGAGCTACGAATCAGATAAGTAGGTTTGAAAAAGTTAACTCACCTCATTTTACCCACAGTAGGTGCTCTCTTTTTTCAGTTTTATTCCCGATCTTCTAGTTCAGTTCTATTGGAACTCTAGGTTGTTGCTCATCCAAACATTTTCCTTTAAATTGCCATCAGGTTTCAGAATATAGTAATCTGGCAAACCAGATTAATAATGTGTAGCACTCTCTGTTCTGCACACAATCAATCTGGGCCTGCTCCCCTCAAATTTGTTCAGGGAAAAGCGGGACATTTGGCAGAACTTTCGAAGCTGATTGGACGAAGAGACAGCTAATGCCCGTTTACTGATGTTTGGTTTTAGCCAACCAAGGGATTGAAAGCAACCAAACAGATGTGACAGCAACAGTGACGAATGTGTCCTCTTGCTCTGCCATGTTTATTTTCGGTTCGGCTGTGGACTCTGCACCTTTTGCTTTCATCACAGCTGTATGTCCCGCCTTGAACCATAATAATGCAACGTGATTGGCCGATTCGTGCTGGGTTGCTTAATTAATTTTTTTCTTTTTTCAATGTTTCCTGCTGCAATTCTTAGTGCTACACCTGGCGGTGTAGCACTAAGAATTGCTTCTTTAATGCCACAGTGAGCCCAACAGATTTGCTTGTGGAGTGTTACCACTTTTGCTTTGTGAATTCTCATGTGTTTGTGAATGCACAAATACCATGATAATTCAGCTTGCAGGCAAGGTTAAGAACTTATGTATTGGACAAAATAGGCCATGGAACCCTTTTTTTAACACAAAAGAGAGGTGAGCAAACCTTTGGCAAAAACTAGACTTTTAACCATCTCAGATAATATTTTGAACAATTAATTACTGTTTCGGAAAACGTTTGGAATATTGCCTGCATATGTAAAGTAAAATAAGTGTTTGGGGTCTCTAATTTATACTGTTTGTTTTTCCCTAATTAAATCATTCGCAAATAGACATTATGTGAATTATTTGATTGGCTAATGAATGTTAAGTTTGAAAAATATCCAGAATCCCTTTACTCTGTAAATCTGTGATACAGAACGCTCCCTGGAAGAAAAAAAAGATTATCCTCCAGACAGATTTTGATAAATTATGTGATTAACTGGGAATAATTGAGACTGATTTATTTATGTAGATTTCTACATTTACTGTAGCACATCAATCTGCTCCATGAGGCTTAAAGCATAAACATTCCCTTAAGTGTTTTCCATTACACTTTGCTTAATATTTTAGATTAGATGGCATGTCTGTTTTGAAATTTAATGACTGACAGCGCTACCGTTGAAGCATGTAAATGAGAAACCCTAACCAGGTCGAGCAGTGCTCCTTTGACGTATTGCACGTTCCAATTCTTCACACAATTGGACCTTTTCTTAGTTTAACTCCAAAAGCAGGCTGAACTTCAGCCACCGCCTGAACAGCATGTAGAAAACTGTCTCTCTGCAGGTTCCAGGGTTCGGTGTCCTTTTTGTTCCTCTTGGGGTTTAATTAGCTTGTTTAAGGTAATTCAGTCACAGCAGGAAGCGCAATGCCCCCTGAGTGTAACTAGGTCTCTGCACTGTGCTGAAAGGCAGGTCACATTTTTTAAAGAGACTCACTATCCATCTCCTCCCAAATGGTTTCCGTTTTTCTCTCCAGTCACCACCCAGTCTTTCCTCCTAATACTGTTTTATTGTCTGTCATCCAAAGGCCAGCAGTCAGTCTGTGGAGTAACCTACTGTTAATGCACCATTTCATACAGGAAACTACAGCTCCGCAACAATACTCCTCAGTTTATCAGAATGGCCAAACATTACAAGAAATATGGAGAGGCGAGAGAAAACGATGGTTTGTTACCTGGACACCGAGCCCTTTTCTCACTCGGTTACTGACCAAACATTGTAACGCTTGCTGTTTACTTCAAATTCAGTGTTCATTTGTTCTTGTCATAAGGAAACCCTAATGTTAAAATCTTAAATCTGTAACGATGATATCAAATCGCATCAACACAATTACATTTTTCCCCCATTGGACTTACAATTAAAAAGTAAAATAAGCAACAAGGAATATCAATTTATTTATTTGTCATTAATATGAATGAATTGCTTTTATTCAAAGTTATTTAATGGATTATTGTTACATGTCATTTTTTGCACTTGTTTCTTTAAGTTATGACTTGTTTAAGTTGTCGTATTCTGATGAGTCACTTGTCAAATTAAAAGTACCCTTTGAAAATAACCTTGAAGCAGGTAGTCTATTAATTATTTACTTTAAGTCCACATTTCTGTATTGAAAAGCTTTTTATTATTCGTCTGATGTAATATTTTATTCTTAATTTTCATATTTTCATTAGTTGTAAGGGGAAAATCATCAGCTAAAAGGAATAAAGCCTTGAAAACATCAGTGTACAGCAGCAGTCACACTGCAGGTCTTAATTCTCAATTCCAATTTTAGTCTGAACTCAGATTTTCACCTGAGGTCATTCACATTACTTTTAAAATGTTGCCTATATCTGAGTCCTGTGTAAACTGTTTGTGGCTCCAAGCTGAACTGCATGTTGCTGCTAATGATAACTGCTATCACTTCCAGCCGGCACAAAGTTGTGACAGATGTCGATGGAAAGTGACGTCAGAGTCGCATCAAATCCGCCTTGGTTGTTCTCACTGTAGTCAAATCCCAAAAGTGGCTGAAATCTGACTTAGAAGCAGGGACGTGCAGAGGGGGGGGCGGAGGGGGCTTGAGCACCTGCCCCTTTGCCCCTTGGTGCCCAAAGTGCCCTTTTGTCAGTTTTTTTTTTTTTTTTTTTTTTTTTTTTTTTTTTTTTTTTTTTTTTTTTTTTTTTTTTATGTGTGCGTGTTTGTTGGTGTGTGTGTGTGCATGGTGCATGTCCAAAAGAATAATAATTTAGATCTACCGTGGCTGGTTACATGATCCACATAACGTACCCTCACTCTGCCCTACTTTTCCTCTCGCAGCTCCCAGCTCCGCTGCCTCACGCTGGCCAATCTGTCCTGCCCACTGAGCTATATTATACACTGGAGTGCTAATCACCGTCTGTTTGAACGAGTCGCTTTGAAGCCACCAGCCGCCATATTGGTACTCCCTATTTCCCCCCAGTAACTAGGGAATATGTGCGCTACAGCATCGGATTTTCTCATGTTCAGGGGGGGATTAAGACTTTTAAAATGTCAAATGCCATATACTTTTATGTTATGTTCTAAAAATATCAAGTACTGAGAAAGTTATGTGCTGAAATATTTTGCATTTTATTCATTTAAATATATATGTTTAACATTTCTAAATATATAAATAACAATGTACAAAAACATATATTTACATATGTGTATACATATATATACATATACACATACTTATATATACATATATATATTTAATATGAATAACATGTAAAATATTTCAGCACCTAATTTCCTAGTAGTTAATAGTGTTAGTACATCCACTGACTGTAGAATTACCTGTGAAATATTTTCACACAGTCAGAAAACTGCTTGTTGTTGCAACCAAATCCTATGGGATTATGTGAGAGTAGGGAGTAGCAAGATGGCGGCCAGTGACTTCAGTTTTTCGGCAAAATCAGCACTCCAGTGTATAATATAGCTCAGTGGTCCTGCCCCTTTAAATCTGCAGCACACTTGACTGTGCTCTGTGCTGTTTAACTCCACTGTCATTGGTTATACTGCTTTAAATCCCGCCTTCCCTCTTTCTGATTGGCTGTTTTCTAGTCTGTCCGTGTGCGTGCTTGCTTGGAGCGGAGATTTCAGTTTTACAGTTATCATACAGGAATACTGTGGTTACCACAATTGATACTAGGCCACGGAACTAGTCCCAGTTAAGAAACTATTTATCTGCAGTAAAATAGGTGAAAGCTGCTGAGTGCAGTTCTGTAAAGAAGCAGGCGAGAGAGTTTTGATTTATGGAACTTGAGAAATGTAAGTAACCAACGTTAGCATCTCAAAATAGCATCTAATTCTGAAGTATAATGCATTTATCAACAGAAACCTAATCTGTTTTATAAAACTAAATATTTTGTGCCAGGCTGGAGTTCTGAAGCCGGCTGGAAAGATGGAAAAGCAAAGATTGTAGACTATTAAAAATTCTGATTCTTAGCCACAGCTGCCTGAAAAAGAAAAGGTGAGGGTTTCCCTTTTACCAATATTTCGTTGCTATTATTGTTTAATTTTTTTGTTGACCCTCTGATGCAGTTCAGGTATAAATAGCAGGTGATATTTATTTTATAAGATATACAACACAACAACACTATATGCTGCCTAAACAACTGCTATATTTTGTTTAGACTTTTACTTATTTATAATAGCGTAATTAGGATTTCACAAAATGATAGTGCTATTTATTTCACTATTTCTACTTCTAGAATTACAGTTACGACAAATACAACCGAGGAACACTATTTACATTGCTTTTATTGTACAAAGATTTCCACACTGTCTATTAGTAAATTAGTGCAAACCAGGGGCGGAGCTAGACATTCTTATCATCAGGGACTTAATCCATAAAATATTACTTCATTACGAGGGTAATTTGGTACACCAAAAAAGTAAAAAGTATTTAATCTGTTGATATGGTCGTAAAATTAATTTAATATAGGCCTTAACATATCTTAAAGTTTTATCTGCTGTTCTTTATTAGTCTTACTAGTATATACCAATAGTATGTGGTTCTCATTTGAGTGATGAAATGGACAACCACTCATGAAACAATTCAGTTTTGGTGTCACCAATCTTACTCAAAGTACAGTATTGGGTCCTCCATGCTCCTTATGTATTAAGATTTACTGCACATTTAAACATCGACAACTCACTATTGTTAGGGAAATAATTTAATTGTCTGAGAAGATATGTAAGGAGAAGCTGTTATCTACTCTTCAGATATATGATGTAAGAAATGTGTTTGGAATGTTGCAGATGGTAAAAATTGATAGGTCTCTGTTGCTGGTAAGTTCAAATGCAAACTTTTTCAAAGTGGGAAAAAAGTCTCAATTCAACGTTCATCAGATCGGGCGCTGCTTTATAATTTATAATAATAATAGAACTTTATTGATCTCACAATGGATAAATTCACTTCTGCATCTTTACCCATCCCCTTGGTGAGCAGTGGGCTGCCACTGTGCGGCGCCAGGGGAGCAATCGGGGTTAAGTGTCTTGCTCAGGGACCCAGAATGGTAGTCTGTGGGAGTTGAACTCAGAACCTCTGGGACCCAAGATCAATGCTCTAACCACTAGGCCACCAGATTAACAAAAAGCATCTAGTGTGTGTCGTGCTTATAAAATTTGTATAAATGTAGTAAGAAATACTGCTTTTCTCTTTAGACAGAAGAAACGCGCCCTGACGCTCAAGTCAAGCATAAAGAAATAGGAGCATGCATACTGCGTAGGACCAATGATGTCAGAGCAATGAAGTGTCCCTAGGGTTAAAGTTCAAATCAAAGTTCAAATCAAACCTACGCCCTTGATTCCATGTTACATTCTTTATAGTATGGGTTGGTACATTTCAGCCGGATGTATAGCAAGGTATGTTTCTGTATCGTGTTTTAAATCCGTGCCCCATGTGCCCTCTTTTAACTTTGAGCACCTGCCCCTCCAACGGTCTCTGCACGTCCCTGCTTAGAAGAGTCAGATATGGGTGAGATTCCACTGGTTCCAAAAAGCCTGTCCTGCTCACTTGACCTGCAAAAACATCTAATTTGGCCCTCGTTTTCCTGCAGTGGGGTCGGGACCCTATACGAGTTATCAATCTATATGATGCGTTTAACTTGGGATTCTGAGTTACAGCACAATAATTTTCCAATTTATTAAAGATGACTAAATATTTTTCTAATGGTGCTGATATTCTGTGACCACATTAGCAAACAGCATGTTCTTTAATGCACTTTGTTTTAAATGCAGTGAGGTTAAAGTCAGGTAAATGTTAGGGATATGTGCTTGAATGACTAAATCTTAATAATCTACCGACTCTGCTTCAGTGTGTGATACTGATTTCCTGTTTTCCTTAAGGTCAGACCAGCCAATACTGACTGTTATCCGAATCCGATTTTCTTTAAGGTCAACAACACATACAAACTCATCTGTGTGAACTTTGTGTAAATTCGACAGTTGGAAAACACAAACCTTGACTACAAAAGACAAAAAAAGCTTCAGGTGCCTCAATGGCAATATTAAATCTAAAAAATTAAACTCGAAACTAGATTGTGAATTTTTAGAGACAGAATTTTTTTTTTCATGAAAAGAAAATTGTTTGATGTGGGAATAGAAGTGTATTCTTTCAATCCTTTATATTGTTGTAATTTTCTGTTTATTAGGTTTTTACGTTTGTTGTTTCTCTGCTTTTTTGACAAACTCTGATAATTGCCAAGTATAAATCCAATCAGTCTATATTTAAGTCTATAAAGCACCAACCCATAAATTACACCTTTATGATTTGTTTATTAAAACATTTAAAGCTTAGGGACATATAAATTAAGATAATTTTAAATTTCCTTAATTTTATGCTTTATTAAAAATGGCTACCGTTGTCAAACAATACATACAATGTATAGCACATATTTTCTCCATTGTATGTGGAAAAACTGGAAAGAAATAAGATTGTTCCACCAAAAAGGTCCTGGTTTCAAATCGTGGATTCTGCTGCATAGAATTTGCATGTTCTCCCCATGCATGTGTGGTTTCTCTCCTGATTCTCCGGCTTCTTCCCACAAAAACATGACTGATAAGTTAATTCCTCTCTATGAAATGTCCTTTGGTATGAGCATGTGCATGCACAGTTTTCTGTCCCGTTTGTCTCCGTCTTTTCTTGGACTGGCGACCTGTGTAGAGCGCACCCTGCATCTTGCTCAGTGTCCGATGGAGATGGGCACTAGCTTTGATGAAGATGGACTGTCCGCGAAAATAGTACTTTCAATCATAATGTCTGACATTCCTCTTTATGTTGCTAGTTTCATGGCAATTGTGTGTTTTACTTTGTTTTCTTTCCCTAATAATTCAAAACAGAATAATTCTCAGTTGTGCTGGTAACTAGCTGCAGCAATCACATATCAAAGCTTAAAATATGTCATCTTAAATATTTACAATATGTCATACAGTTCTCATTTCAATTGGGCGATAAGATGGCTCCCTAGGAAGGTATATAGGAAAATAGTTGACCCTTCATCTTAAATGATCTTGACTTTGTACCTTGTGCCTTGAGATGACATGTGTTGTGAGTTGGCACTATATTAATACAATTTTATTGAATTTTGATTGATATGAGAAGATTGATGAGATTCTTCATTTAGAAAATGTAACATAAAGAATCTGGTGAAAATGAAATTGTCAGCTTAGACCTACTTAAAAACCTGAAATCTCTTTATTTTTTTAAATGTAGAATCAGAAGGTGATACAAAAAAGGTGAAACTTGTTGCAGCATATTCCAGGTACTGAATATCCCTCTCCTAACTTAAAAAAAAGATTTCCCTTTATAGTCCCACAGCAGGGTGGGCCTGCATTCAACCCATCCCTATGGGAGCAGTGTGCCGCTACACTGAAAGGTGTCCGGGGAGGAATCTGCGGTCAATGGTCTTACTAACTCAGGGACCTGTAGTGACAGGCTGAGTTTCAAACCGGCGACCTTTAGCCCTCTCAAAAACACAAATACCGGCTCCCTAATCGCTAGGCCTCCTCTTCTTTGTTTTCTGAGTCATTCTAAGTGGAATGAGCGTGAACACACTGATCGAGTGTATTTGTCTGATCGGAGATCCATGGAGCTGTCTTTGAAGTTAATTGAAGCCTGTTGCAGATGCAACAGACATCGTTACTCCTGATTCCCTGTACACAGACTGACTGCAGCAAAAAACAAACACAACAACCTTTAACTCGTGCTTAATAGCATCATCAAAGAGGGCTGTGTAAAAAATAAAAATAGCAGCTTTTCATGTGCGTGCCGATCACTCAGCAAGAGATCAACGTCTTATGTGCAAGTTATTTTTTTTTCCCGAGCACTGCCTTAGAATGAATTTTAACTCGCATTGTTTCTAATTAAGCAAGATTAACCCAGATCAGGAATTTTTCTCTGAGTAATTATAATTTGTCTGATTAACTAAAAATCTATTAATTGAAGCTCCAAGTGGTATTTGAATAACTCTTGATTGGACTAATTGTTAAGTAGGATTTCTTAGTATTTGATAGCTCAAATTGTAGGAACGTGTGTTTTTTTTCTTTTTTGGTCTTTTTTTTTTTTAGAAGACGTTGATGCCTTAAATCCTGATTTTTCTTGCATTGATTCCCAGGAGTAGCACTTCTCTAATTGCCTCTGACTTCTCTGTTTATTATGGTCTCAACATATCTTCTGAGGCAGCCTTTAAGGAATTGATTGATTGATGCCTTTTCTTTTTATTGCTTTTTTTTTACTGGCTCACAAAAACATTGGCATATTCTGTATTTATGACTAATAGCATTCTACGGTAATTTTCTTTTAAATGTGTGCTTGAAAAGTTGAATCATATGCAATGTAAAGTGTTTTGCCCATCCCAAAACAAGGGTAAAAGCCTTTTTATAAGTGATGTCATCTTACATTTACAAGATGTTAGCTTTCAGTTAGATTACATTAAAATAAGGTACTGCTGACTTTAAAGCAACACAAGTATATGGTTACTTGATTTATGATCTTTAGTGTACTGAGAGCTAATATCAAATTATCCTAATTTACATACAAATCTGTAATGTTTCTTTCCCTGTGAAAGTGTGTACTTTCTCTCATTGGTGTTGATTAATGATTGCTGCATTGCAGCAAAGATGTTGACATTCCACATGCTTTCTGTTGGGATTATTCACAAATCAGTGCTTTGTCTGTTTTGTTTACACATTTAGTGTTTGCACTAATGAACAAATGTCCCTCCAAATTTGTAAGGTTCTTATTTTTAAAATCATCTTCAGGCTACAGCAGTGGATTATTTAGCAGTTATGTAGTTATGTAGCAGTTTTCAGGCTGACAGCCGAACACTGGTATACAAACTGTTAAATAGTTAAACACATTAGCAATCTAAGGTCAGCTAAGTTTGACATGAGCACTGTACCAGCGTACTCATGTCGACCTCAAAGCATATCAGATGGAATTGCTTAGTGATAGGTTATTTCTGCTCTAGTTAATCCCTTAAACAGAATCAAGCCATGTCCTAAAGGTTTGAATGACCAAATGATAGTTTTATAGAAGTCCAAAAACAGTAGTAATCTTTGTTATGGGAAAAACAACACAATTAAATATAGTTTAATTTATTTTGGCTCTAACTTTATATAAAAAAAATGAAAACAGCATTGAGGTGAATAACTTTTCCTAGTATGAATTTCTCAAATACATGATCTATTAAATGCTAAGCCCTTGCTCACCTGGTCTAATACTGTTTGAACAGTAAATGGCACTTCTTAGGACCTAATAGGGTTCATTACCTAAATGGTTTTAAATTGATTTATTTGAGCAATCAGGATTTGTAAACCCCCTTTGTCAAGCTGCAAACTAATAGGCAAATATGACTCCTACCCATTAGTATGGTTGCAGAATACACAAACGTTTGCTGTAAACTTTGTGTTGTATGACTTTTGAACTACATCGCCTTGTCTTCATCACAACCTTATCGCCAAAAACTTAAAATGAACCTGCAGAGTGTTCAATAGAAGCAAGTCTTAAATAGCACCAGCCATTTTTGCATTAGTTTGGTGCACACGACTTTAGATAGTAATGTAATAAACATTTTTTAATATTTTTTTTATCTTCCTCTGTTACACACCTAGTTTATAGTAATTAATTAAACATACCATCTTAACATTTTGAGCCATTGCAGTTTCTCATTTTATTTTCAACCTCTTAAAGCTAAGACTTTAATATACTTCTAATCTTTTGATATGGTCTTTAATTTTTGTCTTTGGTTGTCAATTGCAGTTTTTATTCATTTTAGCCCTGGGCATTTTCAGAGAGATGAATTTTCTGTTTTTAATTTTGTTTTTTTAAATTCCACGTGCTGCTTAACTCCAACCTGAGAATCATGCAGGCATAAAAAGCCCTAAACTCAAGTGATGAACCATTGTTCTGTTCATATTGACGCCTTCGCTAAAATAATTTGTCTTTCTTACAAGTGGCTTGTCACCAATGCACAATTTATTTCCTTTTCTTATGTTGAATCCATGAAACAAAAAGGCCTACAAGTGCCACAGACAAACAGGATTGTAAAACAGTGAAACTGTTGCTTTGCATAGTGCTGTAGGTTAATTTGTCATACATTTATACAAGCTAAGCCTAAGAAATCGGTGCAGAAAGAAGCACGTCTCAATAGATTCTCGGTAAATAGTCTGACAAAAAAACAAACTGTTGAAGCAGCAGAGGAGTTGAGTCAAATTTAAATTTAAAGACACATCGTCCTGTTTTTCTTCTGGTCTCAGGCTACGTTTAAATATATGGGTTCTATTTTTTATTTATTTCTTTTATAACCAGCATCAGCTGGCTTGCCTGCACCATAATCTGAACACACACCAGCAATGTCTGCACTGATCGTGTCTCCTAACTTGGGGCCAGATGGTGAATGCAGCATGCTCAGGTGCTGTAATGCAGTTGCATAATGATGAGTCCTTCAACAAAAAAGGAATAAAGATTTATTTTTCTAGCAACAATTAAGACATATTTTGAGAGACAGCATCGGATAGTCCTGGGTTGTTATTACAGGCAGTGATTACAGCATGGATCGTTGTGTGTGTGTTAGAGTTTATAGGATTGTGATTAGGGTGCCACTTTGTGAGCTTTAGCATCTCTCACTAAAATCTTTATTTGGTGTGGGCATCAAGGGCAAGGAGAGTCAAATACATTACTGGCTATAATAAAACGTAATGCACTATAGTTGTTTGGGATTGCAGTGTTGTATATATGACATTGAGATGAAAATTGTGAATTGATATCTTGTGCAGCCCTACTATAAGCACATGTGTTTTAATGACTGTATGGGACATTGCAGTAACTTAGATTCCTTTGCCGCAGAGTTATTATAAACTTTACCACGACCTAACCTTTAACGTGTGCTTATCATCTAATGAGTTACGTTGTTGGGACTTGATTTATTTTCCTCTAAGCAAGCCAAGTTCTCATAATATGACTACAAAAAGATTTCTGTGACCTAAATATAAGTAACACGCACCACCGCTCACACGCTGTCCCATCTTCCTGTTCTGTTCTCTCTGAAAACTCAGAAGCCCTGTTTGATCCATTTATCAGTTCATTGGTATGAAACCAGTCTGTGCTCCCGCCACATCCGTCACTGCAGATGTTTGATTAATGCATGTATCATGGTGGGGTGACGCCTTTTTCCATCTGTATTTGGGCTGCATCGATTTGAGCGGGCTGGTCGTGCTCAGACTCCCATGTCTTGGTCATATAGAGCGCCGTGAGGTGACAGGCTGATCTTCTGATGGGGAAAAGCCCTGATTGAATGTCAGTGCGCTCACAGCTGACTGTGAGGACATTATTGATTTCTGCAAGCGCTGCTCGTTCTTTGTCCGTAAATGTTGTGGCGCCTTTGGTCTTTACCGCCGTGTGTGCGTCGGCACAAATGCTCTTTCATCTGCAGACTCCGCACCAGGCCTTATTCACTATACGTGCGTTTGATGTCGCAGCAAATGCATGTCTCTGTGTTTTTTCCTCCCTAAGTCACAGACAATTTCAAAAGCCTGAGGCTTCGAGTCAGAAAGCTCAGACTTCATTGCTAAAAGGTCGCTTTCAAAATGACATCCGGGTGTTGCATTTGAACAGTTGAGCTGAATCGGTTCGTGGATTGTTATTTTGTCATTTCTGTGAATCACTGAAGTCTCTCTCTTCATCTTCCTTGCAGAGGACACAGCGTTTGAGGCAGGCGTGCGTGTGCAAATCCACAGCCAGGCGGAGCCTCCATTTGTCCATGAACTTGGCTTTGGCGTGGCCCCTGGCTTCCAGACCTTTGTGGCCACTCAGGAGCAAAGAGTAGGTGCCCTATCATTATCATCATCACTCTTCTGGTTCGCTTTCTCCACCTCTAATCCACACACTGGGCTTATCCCTTAGAGATAATGTGATGGATAACCTGCCATGACAGCCGGGATGAGATTCTGTGCATCCACATTAATATGTGGGGGGGGGGGGGGGGGGGGCGTTTTTTTTTTCTTGTGCTGCCTTGGGGCCTTGTGGTGACCTCTTTGGTCTCATGGTGACAGTTGACAGATGAGTGATGAACTTGTCTCTTTTGTTTTCAGCTTTGACCTTTCTGGTAGAGTTGCTCTCAATCCAATCTAAACTTTGCTCAATCATACTAATCTTTATTTCATCACACAAGGCCAGTCTTAATGGCTCCAGAGCCCATAGATATACACAGCCAATGGTAGTTAATGTCAATTGCTTTTTCTGTCACTGCTATCCTTTTAAAATGGCTGTATTTCGTTGCTCTTCTCAAAGTTTGCGTTGTACATTCTTCTCTCATGATGAATCTGTTTGTTTCCCCATGTGAGACTGGACCATTATTAGGCGTGTCTCTAACTTTGTGTTTTTTTGTTTTTGTTCTGTCCCTTTTGTTGTTGTTTTTTCTTAAATGTCCCTTTTTGTACTTTCATTTTTGAAATGTTAGTAGGTGTACAGTTTTTAGATCTAGAAATACCTTTTCAATTGTTGTGCAGTCAGCCATGTGGGATAAAATCACTGTACGTTTAAAGCCACTGTGAGACTTTTACAGGCCCTCAGGGAACTGCCCATCACAGCAGGGGTTGCCAATACTGCTATGTACCAAGACCCCTTGGATTTATCTCCCTCCTTGCCCGTGGAGTGTGAAAGCCTCCCCGCTGTAGAGACCGTAAACATGGGCACAGTTCAGAATTGCAGCTAAGTACAGCCTGCTGTTCAACATTGGAACCTAACCCGCCGACTGCCATGGAGACAGGCTGCTTGTAACCTTCCCTCAGCTTTTTCAGGAGAAAAGCTGATCTGTAAATCACCCCTTCAAGCTATGCAGGGAGCCTAAGAACACAGGCACGCTAGGAAGGCCACGCTGCGACCCCCCCCACAGGAGAACCAACTGTGGAAGCTTCATCTCAGGCCGGGTTTCACAAGGAGTAAGATCCACTGGCTCGCTGCTCAGACACCCTGCTATACTGATATGTGGTTTGAGTGTTTTTATGGTTATAACAAACTTTATTTTCACAAAGGTTTTATACGCCGATGGGATATTAATGTTTGTGATGTCTGGTCCGCTCATTATGACCAAATAGAGCTTAAAAATATTTTTAAATTAGCGTTGAATGTCCGTTAGCATAGTGCTATTAGCTTACCCGATAACATTAGTGTTACCACCTATAGTAAACGTAACTATGGTTTGTTTTAAACCTATTGCTGGTTTTCCTCTCGCTCCACCATCAATCGATAATGCTGCGAGTGTTATTACGGCATTAATAGGGAGCATTAACGTCGATTTAATGGTCTTTGTGTAACTTTAGGAAAACCCACCAAGCTAATGACCGGCCATCCACTACAGCGTTCGCTAGCCTCCTAAGTTACCAATTCGAGTGTTAATTATTTCCTGGTGAAATAATCACATTAATAAAATCAGGTTTCCCAAAAGTTATTGATTTTTACTGAGAAAATCATTCTATAAAATGTTATTTCCTCGAATAATATTTTATAAAACTGATTTGCATTATGAATGGGTTGAACATACCAAATGTTGTTCTAAATTAGTCAAGCTAATTTAATCTTATTATATATTCTTTAAGATGAACTTTAGTTCTCTAACTTAGATCTACAGTGAACCAGGATTCACTGAGTCATTCTGATGATGATGTTAAACTTTTATTTGTCTTTTAGTTTCTTTTGTGTGTACATAGTTGCTTAGTTTCTTTGTATCTTAAATGAGCTTAGTAGTTTAGTTTGAAGGATTAAATCATAAAAAAATATGAATAGCTGCAGCAATAGCTCCATCAGTTTGGCTTTCAGGGAAAAAGACACAGCTAAAACATAGCACTGGGCCTAACCGACATCTAAGCCTGAAAATATAGAAGATACTACTTGCTTTGTAAAAAAGGAAGATTTTATTGATGTTTAATGTTTAAGACCAAGATTGGTAAATCTTTCTTTGCCCTGGGGTATCACAATAATCAATATGTTGATATATTCAATATAAATAAATAGTTATTCGAATATGCTTATTTGCGTCAAACTTGATATATAAATGATTTGTTAACATTTGCCCAAACTGTCACACTATTTCTGCATTAGAATGGATGGAACCACAATGTCTGTCTGCTGATCGCCCCCAGTTCTTTTCAGGCTCAAAAAGAATTAAGTAAACACTATCAGAACACACACTTGGTGTATATTGTAATGTTTGAAGATGAATATATATTTTATAGTCAAAATTTGTGACTTTGTCCCTTTAAACAGTGAAGTCCAGAACAGGATGGTGCTATGCCTTGCATCTTATAGATTAATTCACAGCTTTTCACCTAATTGGAAGCGCATCTGCAGATGTGTTTTTAGGCAAAACCTGAAACTCACCACATTATTGCGTGAATCATAGGGAAATCCAAGCAAACCCACAAAGATGTCAGGAATGTCTGGACGCCCATAAGTCTAGTTCATCCTAATGTACAGTTTTGAGATGCTTCTAAGAGCCATTATGATAACATAGTTTGCAGTTTAAGAAACTTGTCTTTCAATGATATGATAAAAATCCCCAGAAGTGTTTGCTTTGCTCAACCCTTTTTCCCAAAAAACAATTCACAAATTTAGTTTGATGCAATAAGTTAGGTTGTTTCACTTGAAGTTCCTTTCATGTCTATTTTTTTTCCAAGTCTGACTTTAATAACATCTTGACAATTTTCAATATTATTCTGTTTATCAATTTTCTTCCCAATGATACTTGTCCTTCAAATCTGTAAATTGACAGGACATCGGTGTCATTCTATATATATATATATATAAAAAACAAACTCACTAAGCCCTTTCACTGTTCTTCCAGCCTCATTGTTTCAGAAAGTTTTGACCCGATGGCCCTTTACAGCAGATACTGTTAATCTGCAAAAATAGCTCTTTGCCTCTCTCCTTTAAACATGTTGCCATACCCAATCCTAGAAAACCCATCTGGGACTCCTCTCTGCCAAATAATAATAGGCCAATAAATAAATTACATTCGACTTAAAAAAAATATATGCAAAACCTGTTGCCAATGAACTGATTTGTTTTCTGGAACAGCATAAAATTTTCTTAATCCCGATCTACTTTTTGTAGATGGGCACGGACGTTGAGGAATTTACTCATTTAGTCTTGCTAGACCTGAATGCAACCTTTGACTATGTTTATTGCACCATCTTAACGAATAGGTCTCATAGTTTGATCTCTAGAACTGTTTTAGATCTAACTTTAAAATTTAAGCTTCAGTTTCCATCACACCATGTCAGATTCTACTGATTTTATACACCACAAATCCCTGTTTTGGACCCACGTGTTTTTTGCTGTATACCCCTTGGACAGATCTTTAGTAATTCAAACAATGTTGTTATTGTTGTGGAGATGAAATTCAGTAGTTCTGCCCCCTCAAAAATTCTATCTAAACACTCTGAGAAATCAGTGCCTGATCATTGTTTCGGAGAGCATGGTTCCTCTGATCAAGCAATGTGTAGGCTTGATGTTTGAACTCATTGGTAATGCCAAGCTTGAGGAATTCAGATGTCATTTTTGATCAGTGTCTCTTGCCTTTTGAAAATTACTCAAAACAACTTAATGTCAAATTAACTGAGTTTTTTGTGTAAATGTACTCCCCCATGGCCAATAATTTATTTATTTTAATTCATGGTGGCCCTAATAGGATATATGTGTGGAGATTATGAGAATACACTCATAATAGTAGATGTACTACTATGTAGAATGATTAACATTGCAAAAATAAAATTGCAATATAACAAAAGTAAATTCATTAGTCAAAAGTTTCGAAAGTCGAAATATCATTAGAATAAAGTTGTTATATAATGATAATAAAGTCAGACTGTCATTTACACAATCATTCTAAAGTCCTGATACTAATAAGAGTTTGATGCTGATGTGCTAAAAAGATGTTGTATTTTCCATTCATCCATCCATCCATTGTCTTCCATTTTGTATTTTGCTATTTTTAAAATCAATACCAAAATGTAACTTAACTAGATGCTCGACATTCCTTAATTTAAGACGGGGGGACGACTACGCTTGGCTGTAAGACATGCGCCCAAAAGGGAGTCAGCAGTCTCTAGTGCTGTTATTTCAGGTGTTACAGGCTGACAAGTTTAGAAACTCCTGCTCTACACTGTTGCAATTCACTTTCTACACGCATCAATAAAAAGGCCTTCAGTTGATCCAGAGCAGTGCAGCAGGACTTTGCTCATTTTAGAATTAATTTTAAAACCCTGACTTTTACCATCAGCCACCTGTACAGTTAAACTTCTCCATATATTCCTGGATTGGTTAAGCCACATACTCCAACATGTGCACTCGGGTCCTCAAACCTAAATCTCCCAGTAGTAGTGTTGAACCACGACTGTAATATGAGCTCCCTGTGTCTTTATGTTGTCTTGAGGGTCTTAGAGCTTTTAAAAAGCAGCTGATCAAATTTTTATTCAAGTGAGACTTTTTATGTAGATCTTTGTGATTTTTTTTATTTTATTTTTTTGTAAAAATGTGCTATATGGAGAAATACCACATACCTTATTTACAATTAGTGAAACAAGTTATGTCCTAATGTGGGCTAAAAGGTCACACACAGAGAGGTTCAAATTAAAAAATCTTCATTATCCCCTAAAGGCTATTGATTTTTATAGCAACAAAAACAAGGATCTGAGAGCTGCACAGCTCAGCTCCATTATTTAAGTCTGCAGCGGCAATTTTGCCACAGACCTTAGCCATTCCCAACACTTTCTTTCTGTTCTAGCAAGATAAAAGCCCAAACGAACAGATGGAATTAAAAGTTAATAAAGGCTAGATAAAAGAGGATTAAAACATTTACATAAAATTAAAATTCACAGTAAACAAGACGCTTCCGATAAAAATAAAAGCTAGAAGTGACCTAAAAAGTCAGATTACAGTCTGCAAATGGACAAAGGGACAGGGAACTTAATTGTTCAAAACAATTAATTTAGTCTGATAAAATCTAAAACTGAAGTCTTTGTCTAGAAAGACTATTGTCACATCATTCCAACTGAGAAGAACAGGTGGTAATATCCTTTTGTGCAGGTGTTTTACTGTAAGAGGGGCCAGTACTTCACGAAATAGATGGTTTGATGAGAAAATAACCTTAGGAGGAGAAATCTGAATGGGCCAGTTCAACAAAATACAAAACAAATGTATGTAATCCTCAGTATCTCCGAATGCAAAAAAAAAAAAAAAAAAAAAAAAAAAAAAAATTCATTCTCCTAACTGATCTAAAATGATAGGTGATAGACAATACAGTAGAAAAAGGTTACTTTTGTTTACATTGTATGTAAATATCGGGTTCAACAGGACAGACATTGCCACAAATCTTCAAGCTCATCCAAAATCTGCCACCATCAAAATGTACCGAGCTCAATATTGATGGCATAATATTGGCTGGATAGCTGTTTATTCTGGGCAGAGTTGGTAGACTTCATTTAGATTAGTTGGTTTCTTGGCACAGGACTTAAGCACAGTCCACAAATTTCCAACAGAGTTGATGCCAAGGCTTTGGGGAAGCCTGTGTAGAGGTTTCATGACAAATAAAACTACACTCTACAACTTTCAGCACAGCTTATTGTGAGGATTATATGAATGTATGCATATCTTTTAAAAGTGCTTCTGGAAAGCTTTTTGAAACATTTTCATAAGCAGAACAAAGTTCTCCAACTGGCAGCAAGTTCTTGTGTCAGAAAGTAGCTTTGAAAAGTTAAAGTTGCTTGGATAACCTTTCCAGAAGTGTAAATCTTTTCCATAAAGTTTCACAGAGTTTGGTTTGGTCATTCTCCCCGTGGGGAAATGCACTTTTAGACTAAGAGTCGTCCAGATCCAGCATACAAAAAGCTTAAAAGTTTGTTGCCAAAAAAATCTCAGGCTTTTTAGTCAAATGGGCTGTTGCAGACGGCCCTAAATCAATGTTGGCAGCACCGAAGTTTGTGCTGCAGAAGGCTGGGCAGCAGGTGGGGAGTCACTGTAGATGTTATCCCATCCAGATGGGTTGGATCAGATGATTATTTTCAGATTATGTGTGATGCCACAGTGAAACTAAGGAACAACGGGCATCTTTCCTGTGTGTTTCTATTAAATTACAGTATTTTAGCTGAAACATATCAATACCAGCTTCACAGTGCAAAGAATTAGAGAGGATTGTTGAGTTCACTGCTCTGAAAAAGAAAACAAAAGGCTTTTAATACGGAACGTTTGCATATGTCCTACAGTATGAGGGTTCATAATCACTGATCAGTCAGTACCAAGATCAGTTTATTCAAATTCAGTAATGCTAAAGTATATGGGAAGAGAAGGGATAGGGCCTCCTGTCTTGTCAAAAGCAAGACTAAAGGGTATTGCATTGTGTCATTATAGGAATCACATGCAGAAACAAAAGGTTGGTAAATCCAACATTAGTGGAGATATAAATGAATAAGAAAAGCAAGTGTTTTCAGCATATTCACAGAGACGGAGAGGGGCAATAATACACTAAAGCAGTTTTTAAGTAATTCCAACCTGTAAAGGTGAATATTTTTCATTATATGGACTAAAATACATCTTAAAGCCATCAAACCCGCCTGGGGATTGTTGCTCATTCAATGATTTTAAGTCTGAATGGAGCCGACACGCCGCTGCTGTGTGTGTGAGTGGTTACTGTTAAAATGAGACACATTCTGTAGGCTCTAAATATTAAAGATCTGTGGATCAGGTTGGTGGCACATATATAGCACCTTATCATTTGTCTTGTAGTCTGGATCGATGCGATTCGTTAAAAATCCACTCTACCTGGACATTTATGCTGAGTTTGGAGTGGCCAAAAGTGGCTTTACTATATTGATAATGCTGTATTAGTCTGATTTTACAGTTTTTAAATGTGCTTTGCAGATAAACTTTCCATTCACAGTTAGGGTCACCTTAATTGGCAAATTCTCTACTAAAATGTTTAATTTAGAGCTTTTAAATCATCCCCTTGGCAGAATTGTGGGTCTCCAAAAAAGGAAAAAAGAGGACAAACATAATTTTAAAGAATTGTACACATTTTAAGAACATAATTGCTGGGGACACTGGTTAGCGAGCCAATTTGTTGCTTCTAAATTTAAGTTTCTCATTGTTTTTTTGTGTTGTTCTTTAAAGAAATCGGAGTGCATTTAGTAGCCTCTAGTTAATTATAATTAGAGGCAACTAAAAGGCAGATTTGTGGTTAAACCAGATTTGGATAATTCCAGTGAACGGAGATCCATTATAACACTTTTTGGTCTGTGTAACTTTTAATGCTGGTGGGGAAAAAAACTTACCAATTTCACTGCTATTTTCGGGTTTAGGCTAGAAGTTGGTAACAGATGAGTTGCTGAAGTTCAAACTAAGTATCACTATGGGGAAGAAAGGGAATTTCTATTTGGTCTAAGTATTTTAGAAAGTGCTGATGTACCAGGGTAGGTTTACCAGCTTGTTTCACCTTTTACCAGGGAATAGGTGAAACAAGAGATGCGCATCAGGGATGTGAAGCAGACAAATCTGCAGCAACTGTGAGATTTTCTCTCGCCAGCCTGGATCTGAGGCCCATCGTTAAATCTGCGCGATGGTGTCTCCAGTCCAGTCCTGCTAGGGTATCATCACTACCGGCACTGTTGGTAAATAACAAACCCACAATGTGCCCACAAGCCGTACACGATTCCTCTTTGTGTTTCAAAGTCAGACAAAATACACCCAGTGATTAAATCATCATCATCTTAAAACAAATGAGGTAATTCACTTAGGAGTGACATCTATTCAATAAAGTTTAAATGTGACCTTCCTACAACAGAGCCCAGTGTGTGGGAGTGATAAACTGTTAGAGAGGAGGCATGTCCAACAATGGGTAGGCCCCCTGGGTAATGAGCCTCTCAGGGTCTCTGCTCATCTGCCAGCCCTGTTCCGTGACTGGCAGGGTGTAGACAAGCCGTCCTCTGCATGCCTTCTGTGAAATCGCTGCCCCTCTTAACAAGCCTGCATAAAAAGGGGGAAAAAAGGCACATTGTACTCCGGCTAATTAACGCGGAGCCAGACTTTGGAGCAGACGTCTGGGAAACAACATGCTGCAGGTTTGCATCTGTCTCCTCCAGCTCCAACCTTTAGTGTTTTTTGCCAATTAATCCATAAAATTAATCCCGACTCTGATGACCGCGAACGGATCTGGTACAGAGCTCCTAAAATGGCCGTGTGGCACACTCTAGAATGAAATGGTGCAGATAGTGTGCCTGGAAAGATTTGTTTTACAAAAAAGATTGATTTAACAAACTTCACTAGACCTACATCAAAGCAGGTTTAATCAAGTGGGCCTCCAGCACAAAACTCGGGGCCATCAGAAAGAGATGAGTCCTCACACAGCCGTTTTCTATTCAAGCTCTCAGAACCCAGAATTGGCTTGCTGTAGGCTTTTAAATGAAACTAAAAGGGCATGCTGTTCCTGTTACAGGGAAAGTCATTCTTTACATGGAAAAAAAAACATCTTTATTTTTCTAGGAAGAGTCTTAATTCAAACCCAGGGTCTTTGTGTTGCCGGCTAGCTGTTCAGAAACACAACACCAACACATAAGGGTGGTTTTGCTCATACCCATTGTCCACAATTTGCATTTCGGCTCACCCAGGCAGCGCTAATGGGATGACCTCATTGTAACTCACGCTGTTATCTACTTTTTAACAGCGTCCCTGGTTGGCAGAGCTGTATGGCCTAATTAAAGTATCGCTCTGGTATAACAGGGGAATGGAGCATTGATTAATAACACATTGAGTGGCCCACAAGCCTCGGCTTTTATTAGATAACACCACAATCAGGTCCACGGGTCTCAACATAGTGAAAAGTGATATTGAGCGCCTTGGATTATCTGATTACAGAGAATTAATCAGATCTGGGATCAGCTACATCTGACTCTAATTAGGGCAGAAGTGAAGATTAGGTGAGGTGTGAAGGTGATTGTAAAGGTTAAGGATTGCCAAGGAGCACATTTTTTTTTTAGGTCTCTGACATAATTAATAGCTTCTGAATGTCAGTATATGGCTTTTTCTTGCTGCTGGCTTTGAGAAAGGCATATTTAATTATTACAAGAACCACTTTAGCCACATCCAAATGGCTTAAGGCTTCTGGACACCGAAATGCAACTTGGATTAAGGTGAAATTGATTCTCCCACTCTTGTGTTGCTAAAATAATAGTATCGTCCATCTTGCACCGTGAAGCAGAGAAGCAAGATCACCTAGAAAGAAAGCCAAGGCTTCAAATTCTGTCATCACCAACAAGAAGAGTCGAGCCAAGCCTAATCTGGCAGAATGTTCCATTTGTAACCCCCCATACACACACACACACACACACACACACACACACACACAAAGATCTTTTGGCAGAGCAAGCTGACTCACTTGGGATGCACTGAGATGACAGCGAGGGAAACTGGGAACAGAGGGTGATGGATGCAGAGCAGAGCTGGACCTCGATGCCTGTGCTGTAGAGCAGATGGGCCTCCATGCTGCTCAGCCCAGTGTCCCTCGTTTCTCATCTGTTGCGCCATCCTTCACAGCCACAGGAGCATTTGTACGTGCTTTGCTCACTGTGTGTTGGGGGACTTCGCTGACAGGGTCTGGCTAACTCGTCAATTGTTTTCTGCAGTGCCAAGTCGGTTTTTGGACTCTTCTGCTGCCATGCGGTAGTTGGAATTCAAGGACTAATGATTTGGTTTTGAAGAGCAGCGGTTTGTAATTTCCAAAGCTCTTCAGTGATTTCTTTTCCCCCCTTTTCCTTTGTGTTGCTTTTGTTTTGAATGTCCTTTTATACACGCTGTTGAAAGCCAATAGAGTTTGTGCGGTTTAATCATGTTTAATCAAACTTAATGAAGAATCCATAAGACAGTAACGACAATTTGGCTTCCTCGTTTGGTTTCCGACTCTGCTGCAGGTTGCCAAACTGGACAATAATGAATTGTAAAACCTTGTTTCTTATCCCTCTACTTTGCAGAAATAGGCACTTAAAAGTCTGGACCCGAACTGTCAAACTGTAACAGTTTATTTGCCCCAGCTGTTAAAACTTTTAATATTCGGGGGATTGACTGATAGCTTAAATGTTACTCTGCTACCTCGACACATATTTGCACACTTGACTGTATCTCCATTTGCACAATTCACTGCATATTTCCATCTTTGCGATATTGAGACATGGGGACAGTGCTGCTTTTCTCATTTAGTTTGTATTATCTTCACTGCCCTGGGAATCTCTGTATTGCCTCCAAATGTCTGCATGTTTTGTTCTAATACTCAAACCCACCACTGTTTTCTGATGTATGTACATTTCGTTTTGAAATCCTATGTATTGTCTATTTACTATCAGATTACCAACAGCAGAGTTTACTTTCTGAAAGTTTATAGTTTTTCCTAATTGTTTTCATTCTCTGTCCTGTGAACTTAGGCTTCTCAACTGACTTAATTTCCTATCTTTTATTAATTTGGATGGCTGGATGCTGACTTTGGAGAGACAATATCTCATTGAAACTAATGTTTCAGAACTTGTTGACCTGCCAGGCAGTCGCTTTAAGAGGAACGAAGCAAATTTCAATTGAAATTGTTGTCATTTATTACAGCTTCAACCTAATGTTTTTACCATTCACCTATTGTATCGCCATTAACACATTTACACATTAGTTAACAAATCAATGTAATATCACAAATGTTGGGCAGCACAATGACATAATTTTTTTGTGGAAAGATTGTGAAATAGAATTTTTACTAAAACCTTTCGGTCTTTGTACGGTCTGGGAGCCGGCAGCTAAAACACATCCTCATTAAGATAATAGAGAGACGGACATTTTATCATCCTGTAAATTCCAGTTAATAAAAATCCACTTGAAATCACATAAAAAACTTTCTTTTATGAGTAAAAATACTGATTTATAGTTAGGAGACTAGTTTGTCACTAGACAGTTATAAATCAGTTTGAACAGAAATCACTCGTGGGCCTCTTCTGAGCTTATTCTCAGTTAACTTCCTACAGACCTGAACCAAACAAAAGGACGCCACATTTAGTCCCTCTGCTTCTGAACTCTCACAACTTTCCCATAAATGACAAAATAATAATATTTCAGTATGCTTATCATAGCACTACAGTTCTTTGAAAATTGCATTCTATTGTTTCTTTTCATCCAGCATTAATTCTGTTAATAAATTGCTTGTCTTTTGTTCCCTTATTTTTCTTTGAAGCTGTGTAAATTACTGTGTATTAATGGTGCTATAAAACTAACTTGCCTTGGTTATAAAATATATACACGGGAGAATTAACATTTAAATAATGGAGATGGTGTCGTTATTGTTGGTCTTCTATGACAGGGGTTTCCAAACTTTTTACACCACGGGTCAAACTAGCCCAATTGAAGGCACTTGTGGGCCTTTTATTTCCAATAAAAATGTAAAATTGATTTATTGTGAAATATTTGATTTTTATCTGCTCAGCAATAAAGCTAATATTTAATATTTGATTGAAACAAAGTAGAAAACATTAAATTATTGTAGGTCCATAATGTGCTCTCAGATGTTTGTCTAAAGGAGGGAAAGGTGTTTCGGTTCCCTAACATTTTGGGTGGAGTGTTTTCCATATAACTGGTAAAGAAATAGTTTTTGGTCTGTTCCCAACCACAAATAGAATAATGTTTTCAAAAACACTTGCTCTATTTTCCCAAGTTAAACAAATGTCTGTTCTTGAGAAGATATTGGCTGGATATTTGCAGCCTACTTTTTATATTAACATGAAATGAAATACAACACGGCTAATAAAAGAAAATACTTAAGTGACTAAATATCTACATTTAATATGAAATAAATTTTTCATTAAAACCCTCAGCTTTCAAAAGTTACTATAGGTGTCCATCTGCTTCTGTTCCTTTTGCTGGAAGAACCGTTTCTTCCCATTGTTGACCTGCGGTCGGGGGCCACAGTAAATTATTCCAAGGGCCACAAATGGCCCCCAGGCCGCACTTTGGAGATGTTCTACAAGATATATTCCAATGTTTTAAAGAGAGGAAGACAACATTGATAAGATAAGAAAATACATTAAGGATAATACCTTCAAACTGTAAATCAAGATTAATCAATCATTCATATGGCCAATTTCTGATGTCTGTTTTTTTTTATATATATAAAGTTTTAATCTGTTACTAAACTGACCTAGTTCCTGAAACATGAAAATAAAAGCACTCAGCGTAAGGGTCTTTTTTCTAGCCTTCTTTATTATTTCAGAAGCAGAGAAAACCTCCTGCCAAGTGTGAGAGGGGAGTTACAGTAAAAAGTATTACTATTATTCTAAAATACAGAGAAAGTATTAAGATTATATTTAAGTTACTTTTAGCTTCTAAACTTTGTGATAAGCACAATTAGTGTGATCAGCATTAGTAGCTGTAAATTATGTATTTCCTGGAGATTTTAGATCCTCATCAAAAACTTTAAAAAAGTCCAAAATGTTTCCAATGAAACAAGTCTGGCTTGTTTCATTGCAGTTGGTGGCTGAAGGCTCAAAGGACATTTATACAATCTTTGGCTCTAAAAATATATATATATTTTTATTTTCTGACTGACCAGACACCAGTCAAGCTAAAAATCAACTGTTGCCTAAAACAGAGATAGTATGCTTTCATTTATGACAGCACAGTGCTGTGAAAACATATTTGCCCCTTAACAGAGTTCTTCTTCTTTTTTTCCCCACATGTAACAGTGTTTTAAGTCATTGAACAAACTTCAAGCTCAAACCAAATACTTCCCGTGGATTGCCATTTTTCGCCTGTCTCTTAAAGTTTAACCATAAATGTGAGGTTTTCAGGGCTTTAGATGTTCTAGGTTATTCTGACCTCCAGCATGAGCTGTCTCTGCTTTAGCTCCATTTTGAATTAGCTTTCCAAAAATGTGAGTCATTCAAGATTTAACAAGGAGAAAATTACTTTCCCGTAAGGCCAAATTGGCATGGAACAAGTTTGCCTTAATAAACAAAATCTTTATTTCTTATTTTTTGTTTATTGACCATGAAAGTTAACTGAGCTCCCACGTCTCTTCTCGCCCTCAGCTGACCTACCTGCCTCCCCCATGGGGAGAGTGTGAGTCCAAGGCTCTGGAGTCGGGCTTCTTTCAGGTCTACAGTGTAACGGCCTGCAGGATTGACTGCGAAACGCGCTACATTGTGGAGAACTGCAACTGCAGGATGGTGCACATGCCTGGTGAGCACCCTTGTTGTACTCTGTGATGATTTATTGAGCATGCATTCATCAGCTAGAGTTTTCAGCAAGGTTGCAGTATTTTCCGAGGGATTTCCCAGCTTCATATTGATATGACGAATCAATACTGGATTAGTTGTTGGCATTATAAAAAAAAACAACAAAAAAAAACAGGAGTACAAGGTGTGCCTGGGAGGTACAAGGAGGCCGTTTCTCACGGAAGATCTAATTCTTCCGCCTGTTTATGCTCAATGTTTAAGTTTTCCAGTAAGCTCATGTCTAAGCACCAGCATTGATTCAATAGCTACTGTAATGTACATTATTTATTCTGTTGCCAGGTGACGCCTCCTACTGTACCCCTGAACAGTACAAGGACTGTGCTGAGCCTGCCTTGGGTAAGTCATTCTTGGACACCCACACTCATGAATATAAGTCAAAAAGAAACATATACTATGTCATGATTTATGCATGATTACAGCCTCTGCAAAGGATTAGGCCGAACCTGTTTTGGAGATGAATTTTGAGGCAGAGAGAGATAACGTTAAAAGCCCTTATCTGGTAAATTATAACAAAATGCTGCAAAAAAACAACAACAATCTACAGTTAAAATGTATTCCTACCCTTTTCACTGTTTTGTTTTATTACATTCTGCAGTATAATCAAACGGTACACTAATAAAACTATATTTGCTAATTCCATTCACCCCTGCTAAGGCACATCTGGAGGTTGCCATCTTAATCTTTCCACTTTTGTGTGAAGCTCTCAAGTCTGTAACCAGCAGCAAGAGTCGACAGGGACCAAAGTGTTAGCGTTCAATTTAATGTATGGATAGGGGGATAATACATCTCACTGCCTGGACTGAAGTAAGTGGATGGAGACATGTAAAAGATTCTAGCGACTTTAATCCTTCAGATTCAGGAACTCACAGAAATGGATACGAAATGGACCCGTGTGAAGTTCGGATTTTTAACATACGCAAACAGGTTAATAGGCAAATACGCACATACTGGTCCGCACTGCGCTGGATCGGCAGTAGGTCGCTACAAACACCAAGGAACTAGACAAATAAACAGAAATAGTTACATTAAATACGTTGAGCTTTTAGGGATGAATCTAAATGTGGATTCCTGGTTCAAACTGTGAAATATTTTTGAAGCAATAAAAGCGCTCTACAAAGGTGAATCTTACAGATGTCATCGACGGCACAGTTGTCAGGATTTAAGTCTGTTGGTTAATAATGAGCTCAAATAGTTAAAAACAAAAAAGAATGAAGGAACCGACATAAAAAAATGACAGTAGAAGCAGCAACATTTATATGGAGAAATAAAGAAAGCCTGCCAAATGAAGAATGAACAAGCTGTATAATGAGTCTCTAGATGGTGTCACCTTCAATAAAAGAGGAAACAAATGCCTCTGATAATGAGGAGACTCAGGCTGATGGCTCATTTTATATGGAAAGGAGCAGAAATATCACCTACTAATTATCATTCTTCGGTTTTCCACTTGATACAACTCGTGTAAGTTTGCCAATCCATGTTGTACCTTTTATATTTAACTCCTAGCATTTTAAACCATATGTTTGGATAATGTTATTATTAAAACAATTAATTAAAGTCTATTTTGGACAAATAAAGAGCAGAAAGCTTTAGGTGCCGCATTTATTTAAGGTTATTCCATGTGGCAAATCTCAAAAGTTTCTCCAGTTACAGGATGAGATATTCTAAATTGATATATTCACAGAGAAAGATGCTGGAAATATTTGGAGATTGAGTTTTACATTCATAAAATTAGGGTAAAGGGCTGCGACCGACCATGTAGCCACAGCTGTATGATGTGTTTTGTCATGATTTTTTGTTTTTTTGTTGTTTTTTAATCAGTGAAAATTGACAGAGAATTTTTTATTTTATTTTGATTCTAAAATGTTTGTGTAAAAACAAAAACAAACATTCTAAAGTCCTGAATGAAAGGGAGCAGAAAGAAGAATGATCTTATGTTATCTGCCCCCTTCACCTAAAACAATATATGTACAAAGAACTTAAATTACAAAATCATCAACAACAACAACAACAAAACAATAGGCATTAAAATATCAAAATACAAAAACAAAAGATAGTGAACTGAAATATCTGTCCTCCAAAACTGAAATACACATTTTACTTTAGGTTGATTTTCTGTTTATATTTATAAAACATAACATTTTAAATGAATAATAACATTAATAAATAGTGATTGTGATTCTTCGGTTTCTTTATTCACATTGTTCCATAAACTGATTCCATTCACAGAAACACAGCGCTCCGTCAGTTTTGTTCTACATTTGGGTTTTTTAAATTAGAACTGCTTTCTCTTTTTCTAAATCTTACTTGAATGTTTAATGGTACTATGCTTTCATGTGCTTTAAACATTGTTTGTGAAATACTATAATCTACTAATTCATTAAATTTAAAATATTTTAACTGAAGAAATAGTGGATTTGTTGCCTCTTTATAATGCTTTCCAGTTTTTTGTTTTATGCAAATTGATTGAAAATGTGTTTTACATGCATTTCCCCAAACTTCTACACAATCGGTCAGATATGGAACAACCATAGTGTTATATAAAATATGTAATGCTGTCTTTTCTAATGAATCCTTTACTTTGTGCAATATCGAAGCTGCCTTTATTTTTTTATGATCTATCTGTGATTTCCAGTTTAAATTGTCATAAAGCATGACACCCTTAAGTTGCTGTCTCCTTGGAAACAGGTATTATGTTATAATAACGCTTCCATGTAAGTGAGGGAGTTTTATGGCATTCTAATTGACTTTCCACCTTAACTGTGGTAAAGAGAACTCTGTTTTCACTGGAACAGCATTACAGAATGCTGTGATTAGAGAAAAAGATAAGCCCTCAAACATACGGTTATATTACATTTCAGAATCTGCCTATAAGCAGTAGTTTTGTTGGAAATAAACCCACCAGTATATTGGACTTATCGAGTGTTTAAACGAAGTAGCAGGTTGTAAACCTTCCATCTGAAAGCGTAATCCAAATGTGTTTTTTTGTGGCACAGAAAAAGGGAGTGTTCAATCAGCTCTAGTTTTATTTCAAATCAAATCAGTTTATTCATATAGAGCCAATTTACAACATATCATTTCAAGGCCCTTTAGAGTCAATTCAACCAATTCATCCAGACTAATCATCCTATCTAAGGAAACCCAGCCGATTGCACTCAGTCATTGACGTTGGCATTCACTCCTGGATGAGCTTGTAGCTTGTAGCAACGGTGGACAGTCGCTTTCATCGTGTCGTTGGCTTTGCAGCAATCCTTTATGCCGAGCGTGCATTTAGCAACAGTATTTGCGTTGTTTTACCAACCGCCACTCCTGCAATCTTTGTCTTTAATGCAAATGGCTGCCTAACTGTAATCTTTTTAAAGCGCTTAGCTGTGTCAGCATCTAATCTACTTCTCAGTGTGCCGATCATGGCATTTTTTGAATGATCCATATCTGAATTGATGAGGAATCTCGACGTTCAGCACCTATGCATTTTAGAGTTAATTTTAAGATTCTTTTTGTTGGGTTTTCAAAGCTTACATGGTTTTGCCCCATCTTACCTCTCTGAGCTGCTTCACCTGTACTCACCTGCTCGTTGCCTGAGGTCAGCTGACCAGCTGCTCCTGGAGGTACCGAGGTCTAAACTCAAGCTCAGAGGAGACAGAGCTTTTAGCGTTGCTGCTCCTAAGTTATGAAACAATTTATCCACTTTTAAACCTTGCCTTAAGACATTTTTATTCCTTGGCATTTAACACATGTTGAGACTTTTTACTCTTATTCCTTTTCATGTTTTCATCTTTTGTTCTTTCCATTTTGAATGTTTATTGATTGTCTGTACAGCACTTTGTCGCAGCTACTGTTCTTTTAACGTGCTTTCTAAATAAAGTAGTAATTGTAGTAGCAGTAGGAGTGTTGTAGATTTACTCCCACGTGTTGTGTCATTGACATCGATTGTGAGAAACAGTCATGTTTGCATGGTCAATTTTTAGCAATAATAACTTTTTATCTTGTGCATGGTTTGTTAAACTATATTATTTTATTCAGAGAGTGAGGCTGTAGAGCCTTTTTGGATTCTGAGCAAAAGTATAGATAGATGGCCCCTAATATAGGAGATGGGGACAATGCCAGCAACACCTGTGATGTGTATGTTTTGACTGAGAGCTTAAACTTTAAAGCTGTGCATGTTTCTTGTGACACATTATCAGAACATTAAAGCTTTAATAACCTAATCATGTCCACACTGGAGCTGCATATTGACCAGCAGTATTGGCCTCAGACTCCATATTAGCTGATGTCAATACTGAAATCAGTATGATTAGTATGAGAAAATAAAACATCCCTATCCAGATAGCCTAAATTCCCTTAACCCCCGGTAGAAAGTTTTTATATCACAGTAGGGTTGCAGCCCTATTGAGTAAAGTAACATAAACCACAAGTTTACTTCACTTTTGGCAGACTTGAAGTGGGCTGATGAGCTGCAAGGCAAATTTATTTATATAGCACATTTCAGTACAAAGACGATGCAAAATGCAAAGGATCAGGCAGAGCGATACAACTGGCAGCATCAACAAAACTTGAGTCTGATTTGTATCGCTTGCAGAACATTTCCAAGTCACCTTTCAATTTTACCAACATGCTTCTTTTGATATTCATATTTTGGAATGGTCCAACCAACTGGATTCTGATGGGGGGAAGGGGGGATATTAGTTAAAGCTAACCAAATGCTAAATAAAAAAACTGAATGCTAAGCTAATAAATTGCTAACCTGGAAATTCATAGAACGACCTTGAATAGAATTCAAACTCCAGCTTGCTACGGAGGCACAAGGCGGAGATGCTTTTATACCCACAGCGGCAGAGCAGCTTACATGTTAGTTTCTCCAAGTGATGTCACAAAAACCTTTGAACCAATAGTAATATTGATTCGAAATTCAATGAAAAAACGTGTTGAACCTTTGGTGGGCGCCTCACTGACGGTTTTAGACACAAAAGCAGGATTTCAACAAATATGCAGTAATTTGTAAAATAATCACCAGGATATGTAGACAACACCGTATGACCAACAAGTTAACAGTTTATTAGCAAAACAAAACAAAAAAAGACACTGATTTTGTGGTGAGTTACCCTTCAAGTTATCTATGTCCTCTGACTTAGTAGCACCTAAGCTGAGAAATCAGCATCAAACTTAACGGTCACTCATGAAAATGCAGATTTTTAATATCCACTAGCATAGCTTTGTCAGTGTTACACCCACAGTTGGTTGGAAGAATGGGGTTACATAAAATTAAAGAGTTTAGATGGTAAAAGTGTTTAAAAGTTTATTTGTAAGGTTTTAAAACAAAGAGAGACAACGTCCTACACGTTGTTAAACCGGAATGGGAATTAACCGTCTCATAATAAATAAAACGGCTTCCCAGTAAAACAAACCCAACAACAACAAAACACAAAGAGGGAGAACAGCTAAGCTCAACGTTTTCAGGTTTACAGAAAACAAACTAGCAAAAACTGATATTTAAGTTGAGATTAAACAAACTGAAAATTATCAACCAGTCAAAAGGCAAAAGTGACAACTTTCACAAGGTTCCCAAACCACTAGTTATTCACAAAATCCGTAACCAGCACACTTATTCTATCAAATTGTGCTTTTTTTTTAACCAGAAAGGTTTCCAAAAAGCCAAAAAAAAGGCAGTCGATACCAAAAAATATCTTCAAGCAATTGTCATCAAAGCTCCACACTTCCATACCATGAGAGCATTTAGTGCACCGTAATAGAACTGACCGAGCACTCTGAAACAGGAAATTGCTCTGAACAGTGCAGGAAAGCAGACATTTCTGCTGTTTGCCTGCAATTTGCTCCATTTTGGGGGGGGGGGGGTATAAAGCTTTCGAAATCTCTACACATTCAGCTAATCTTGGATCATGGAATGCAAATAAATCCTTGTTCAATCTCCAAGTGCTAATTTGATACACTCTCCAGAGGATGCTGCACGCATCAAAGTTTAATTGTTTTTTTTATAGTTCTGTAACTGTGTCGCTTAAGTTCTGGAAACAAACCTTTGTTTTTTGTAAGTGGCTGCTGCATCTATTGCGTTCGAAAATCTTGTTTCTCTCGTCTGTTGAGGAAATGGGTATCAAGATGCTGCACAGATTGCAGTTTCTGCTGCAGCTGCACAATAGTCAGTTATTTGAAGATTTTGCAGTGGTTTGGCTATATCAGTAATTCTTATCCAGTAAAGTTGTTTTTGTTTTTTTTTATGAGTTAATATTACAAAATAGCTGGGAATTAAGTTAGCAAAATTGGAATCATTTAAATGACCTAATGCGTAACGATAATTTGTTCTAAGTGAGAGGAAATGTGTGAAGAAAGTGGAGAACGGTTTCGAGGCTCGGACAAAGAATCAATCATTTAAATGCACGGAACACTGCTCCCATGATTCCAATAACGCCACATTTGAATAAAAAATAATCTACCACTGTGAGGCTATATTAAATCCTCTCTCTCCCTTACATATCTTGCATGGCCCTGACAGCTATTATTGCACCGTAGGGGGGAATCTGCCTTTTGCTCTGTGATCTGCAGGCCTGCCACAGAGCTGCTTGAGTGAGGTGCAGCCCTGAAAGCATTAAACCGTTCTGTTTCCCCATTCAAAGAAACAGCCAAGGAATTTCCTGAAAATGTTGAAATCCAATAATTTATTTTAAGCTGCAATGAAAAAGCGTCTCAGTAATGACATCTATTTAAACAATGTTAAAAAAAAAAACTCCCATTTTAGGAAAGTGGTTTTTGAACTTCTGATTGAGCTGTATTTTCAAAGCTTGTGTCTCTCAAAGTTAGCATCATGGCCTTTGGAGAGTTTTCCTATAGGAGGCTGTAGGCATCACACGTGAACATCCGCTGAGGGTCTCCTCAAACTGCCAAAGCAGAGCCCTGAACGCAGCTTCCTGTGGCAGAAATCTGCTGCTGTCAGGGTGAAGGCTGTTTCAGCTGAAGCTGCTGGAGGGCATGTTTGTGTTCGCAGCTTTTACATTCTTTCCGTCTGTGATGCAGACTATGACTTACGCTGTCGTTAGAGCTTCTGTGGAGCAAACATTTACACGACCTGAGCTGCTGTGTAAAATGGGGCAGTGTTGAGCAGTCATGTTGGCTCTCCCTCTGTCCTCGTGTTGTTGTTGTTTTTTTTTTTGTTTTTTTTTAATGCGTAACCTTTGAATTCAGGTGGAATACAAAAGCAAAATGTCAGATCCCCTTGGCTTTCTGACGCTTAGAGCATGCAGAGGCAGAGAGGAGCTACTTTAGTTTGAAACTGATCTGTTTTTCATGTTTATCCCGGTTGTAAAGGGAAAAAAAAGCACTAAAGTACATTTGGCACTTGACGGTTTCCCAACGAATCATCTACAAGAGTACGACTTGATTTAGAACACGCTACCTTAGCTCAGTAAAGTTTTTTTGAGAAAGAAAACAAAAGGCAAATTAATATAATAAAAGTAATTAACAGCAATTCGATGTATTTATTGTATCAGTTATTAGATTCATATTGTCCCCCATCTGCCAGGAACGTCTGGGTTATTTTTGACAACGCTTCTAAACGTGATAAACCAATTAGCAATGTTGTCAAGGCAAGTTTTTTTTTTTTCCATTCTGTCAGATCAGTGAAACCAATGGCTACTTTCCTCCTGACCAGTTTGAGACTGTTTTCCATCCATCAGGCGTTTGCAGACTGTATAAAATGCAACATCTCACCTCCTGACTGGAAGCGAAGGAATAAAATCACATCAGCCCTGTAGTTTTAAACCTTGTACTTCCTCTTTATTACGGAATTCAGTTTCAGACTTTTATTGCTAACTTTTAAAAGTCTTGATGGCTTGTCACCGCTCTACCTATCTGATCTTCTTCACTATTACAATCCTGCTGGGGCGCTTTTATCACAATCCCAAAGATCAAAACTGATAACCAGAGGTGACGGGGCCTTTTCTAGGTTCTGGAGCTGTCGTGGTTTGTGGCAAGCTTCTGGCCCACATGCTAGAGATCTCTCTGGAGACAGCGAATGCAGTTCAACAATGTTATTGAAATACAAAGGAGATGTAATGGCTGGTCCCAGGGGAGTCCGGTAGCACTGAATGCTGGATCGCTGCGAGAAAAGAGGTGAGAGATGGGTGGCAGGCACAAATGGCCGATCTTGAGAGAAGAGTTATAAAGGTGGATCTTACAGGTGATTAATCTGTTCTGTCCTATTCAATCCCTGAAAGAAGCAGTCCGCCTTTGAATAATCAGTTGCTCAAACAGCTGATTGATTCTAGTCTCTGCTTAAATTTCCTTTCAGTGACTTTCAACTGTAGTTAAACGTGGCATCCGTACGTTTGCTCTGTTACTTCTGATCATTTTGCTCGCTTTAGTTGTTTTTTGCTCTGTATTGCCCTTTAGTTAACTGTGATTGTTTTGAGATGTGTTATAAAAATGTAGTTTGACTTGACTTCATTATTGTAATTGCCTCTAGTATGATATCATCATAGATTTTAATTGATGTAAGATGACTTTGTATGTAAAATGTCAGAATATTCTGGCTGCCTTCTTCAGATATCCAACTTCCAGTACAAAACTTTCTACGGTCATAAAATCTAAAAGTTTGGTACTCAGTTAAGTATAACAGACTTGAGGCTATCTTTATTGTTTCACTTTTGGGTCAGTTTCCATTTACTTTAGAAACTCTCATGAAATATCTTTTGAATATGTCATATCAAATATAAAATATTATTTATAAAAATGTCACATTCATGGCATGACCCCAGTATGGTCTCAGCTGACAATTGATCTTATCACATAATTTTAAATTAATGTATCCGTTGGTTGACTTGGTAACGACCTTCCCTTTGACTCATTTTGTTTTTTTATTAGATTTTATTATCAAATCTTGCCCAAGGTCCTTTTAAATAAGACTTATTTTTTTCGCTTTTATATTTCAAATGTCTCAAGGGTAGAAGGGCTTAATAAAATTTGCTCAGTGTCAGCATAATATCCATGACTCCATCAGAAGTTCCAAATCCTAATTAATAATGTGATGAAAGTTTGGACAGTTACTGCCTTTTAATGTGCATGAGTCATAATATTTATGACGCCGTGGATGGCAAAGACTGACTCTGTCTAAAATGTTTCCCCATCTCTGTCAACTTCATTCCATCCATCTACAATTCATGTCATCTTCACCTCCCACATTTCTGCATGGCCATTACCGTTTCTGTCCAAAGCGAAACTGTCAGCTGTGGAGAGCAGCAGCTGCATGTGCAGGACGCCGTGCAACATGACGCGCTACAACAAAGAGCTATCCATGGTCAAAATCCCCAGCAAGACGTCAGCACGCTACCTCCAGAAGAAGTTCAACAAGTCAGAGAAGTATATCTCGTAAGTGGTTGTGTTTTTCTATCCATGTGTCTGCAGCAGATCCTGCACAGCTTGTGTAAAAGTGATGGGCTTAAATAATGTATTAGCTAGTAACAAGTGAGAGTCTGATCTCAGGTTTTCTGACTATTACAACCTAGCATTTTGTTAATAAACAAGTTCTCAACTGACTCCCTTTGAAATGTATGAATGGAATCTAATAATTAATATGGAAAATGCTCTGTGAGACAACCAAAACTTAGGATGATGTTTGATTAACTAATCCTGCTTTAAACTACTCCACAACGTCAAACCTGGCCTGTCTGCAGTGTTCTTTGGTCTCTGTTCACCAATGTTCCTTAAGAAACCTCTGAGGCCTTCACAGATGGCAAGATTTTTACTGAGATCAAATTACAGACAATTAAATTAAAAGTGGACACTGCTTATTTAATAATCAGTGGACTTCTGAAGACATTTGGTTGCAATTTATTGTACTTTGGTATATACGAATAAAGCCAACTAAATAGAAATACACCTGACATCTTGTTTTTAATTTAGCTAAAAAAAAAAAATTAAAACATATTGAAACTTGAGTGGATGGTGGCATAATGTAGAAAATAATAATTAAAAAAGTTAATCTAATTTAAAAAAAGAGCTTAAAAACTTTTGCAAAGCACTGAATCTGTTTACTCCTCATGTTGTTTACTCCAACATACATAAGACCAAGTATCAGGGGACTTTTACTATCTGCAGAGCTGTTGCTACCATCACATTCCCACCCACACAGTTGAAAACTGTTAATTATTGTGTTTCCTGCCCACTGATGACCTTCACTGGGCTTCATAAGACAAAAAAAAAAATCTGACTAATTTTTCACTTTTCACAGAGACAACATCTTGGTGTTGGATGTGTTCTTTGAAGCTTTGAATTACGAGACCATCGAGCAGAAAAAAGCCTATGAGGTGGCAGGCTTGTTGGGTACGTATGCCTGACCGGTCTTCATTCACCAAACGTGGAATCATCCCTCATTCATTTGTTAATCGTAGACTCGCAGCTGATGACTTTTGTTGGAATCAATATTGCTACTTATCTTTTGAGTTAGACAGCTTTCCGGGCATGTGAGAGGTGTGCAGGTCTAGAATTAACCAGAAAGGGAAATGTTGTCTCTGACAGAATAAAGGTTCATAAAATCCTCACTCCGACCATTAACGACATGGCAACATGTTTAGATGAAACACCACAACATATCTGTTTGGAGGTTCACGATACATGTATTTCTGTATAACTGCGACGATTCTGGCATCATTCGAACATAGACTGAGCCAGACAAAGAACACATCAGGTACATATGTTCTAACCTGACCCTAGCCAGATGGATTTTGCTCCACCTAGCTTCACTCACATCCATCTGGGACATCTCCCACAGAGAGTGATTTCTCCAACCAATTTTATTGTCCAGCCAATCAGGGCTGGAGTTTCATAGATGTGACGTAGTGGAGAAGCGACCGTGAGACTGTTTTGATTCAGACAATGGTGGCTTAAAAAAAAAAAGTTTCGTTTTTTTTTCCTGCGTCGCTCTCATCAGCGTCACGGGTTAGCTTCGGTATGAGTGGTTGAAATAGCACATCGATAAAGATGACAGACAAGTGGCTTGTCCAATCACATGCAAGGATTTTTGATAAGGCCCAGCGTTCTGAAACGCTCCAACCTTAAATGATGATTAGTGATTAGCCAGCCATAAAACGGCAGCTAAAAAAACTCAGAAAAACTCATTGAATGTCAGTTCTCTGGGGCCTCTGTTACTGTCACACCTAACAAGACACCTTTCGAGCGGAGTAATGCGTCAAAGAACTCTCAATGAGTAAGAAATTACCTCCATTTTGCCTGGAGAAGGAATATAATGTGACAAACAGACCCAGATAAAAGCAACTTAAACTTTAAAACTAATGGAGGACCTATATTACGATTTCCACCGAGCATGGTGAGAAGAAAGTTTAGGGACTAATATATAATATTATATATATATATATATATATATATATATATATATATAACTGCAGCAGAGTGTCATCTTAAGAAAGCTAAGTCTTTTTCTCTATTCTTCTCTCTCTCGATATATATCTAACCTTTTTTGTACTTTTGTACACATTCTTACCAGAAGTAAATTGATAGTGGTTTTGTTTGATATATTTAGCAGCCTTTCTCTGCCTGCTTGTTTGAAGCACTGCTTAACAACAAGCTAGTCTAGTTCCATTTAAGAAAATAAATAAATGCACTTTTCCATTCGTAGCAATGATTTTGTGATTTGGGGCCATGTGCTGCAAGCATTTTTACAAGGGTCTTATTGTGGGGGATGAATGAAGGTCCATCCAGGCTAAAAGTTTTTTTTTGCCTTTTTTGTGACTCTGTATCTTTCCACAGGTGACATTGGAGGACAGATGGGGTTGTTCATCGGAGCCAGCATCCTCACCATCTTGGAGCTTTTTGACTATGCTTATGAGGTCAGTGCCATACCAGTCTTTATAGTTCTACAAATGATGTTTCCACAAGATGTTTTAAGAAAACAATATTTAAAATTAAGGTACATGAAGTAATAATAATCTTCAGGGAAACAACAAGTCTAATAATGCCTTAAATTTGTTGTTGAGGAGGATTCTATTGAGCAATCACTATTTCATTGAAGTATGAATGATTTCTGTACAGCCCTTTATGAAAAGTATATGCCCCTTTCATTCGGTTTTTGCTTTTTAGTCACACTCCAGTATGTCAGGTTATGAAATAAATTAACATATTATTCAGACATAACAATAAATATTACATAAAGCAGTTTTCATCCAGTGGTCAGTTGGCGAGAGGCAGGGTGCACTCTGGACAGATCTCAAAGGGTCCTAAAAAGCACAACGTTAAAAGTTAAGAACAGATGGGAAGCAAATTATTTGACATCTGACTGGAAAGAATTATAAAGAAATTTCCAAGGCTTTGGGAGTTCAGTAGACTACAGTTACTACCCTTATCTCAGGAGTGACCAGACTACCAAAACTATTCCCAGACCAAATCACTGACTGATCCAGGAGGTCAGGGGGGAAAAACAGTTTTGTGACTTGCCTCATTTAAGTTCAGTGTGCAGGATTCAATAATTAAAAAGAGACTAGGCAAACCTCCAACATGTTTGGGGACGTATGCTGAGGACTGCTGAGACATGCGGAACTGACAAATCATTTCAGAAAAGGAACATTATGCTGTTAAATTATGTGGTAGTTTGACGTTTTTCTGCTTTTCTGCTTCTTGCTGTACCTCACGGAAGCATGAAATCTGCACTCTAGCAAACAATCCTGAAGGAGGATGTCTGGCACATAGTCTGTGACCTTAAGCTCAGTTAAGCTTCGGTTGTGCAGCAGGAACATGATTCAGAGAGCACCGAGTCCATTTTGAAGGGTTGATAAACAGAACAAAATGCAGGTTTTCAGTTCGATTAAATATTATTTGTGTAGCACTCATTTCCAGCACACGTCAACTCAGTGCACTTTACAAAGTCAGTTCGGTCATATACAGACAGATAGCTTGAAAAGGTTTCTGTCAAAGGAAACCCAGCAGATTGCATCCGGTCCCGACAAGCAGCATTCACTCCCCCTGGATGAGTGTGTAGCATCAGTGGACAGTCGCCTGCGTTGTGTCGATGACTCTGCAGAAATCCCCTCATACCAAGCATGCATGTAGCAACAGTGGAGATGAAAATTCCCCTTTAACAGAAAGAAACCTCCAGCAGAACCAGGACAGGGGCCAGTGTGAACGGCCATCTGCCACTGACCCACTGGGGGTTTGAGAAGACAGAAAAAAACACAGAAGCACTGGTCCAGGAATACTTTCTAGATTAGAGAGGGTAATGGCAGACTTGCTGCATAGGTGGCTGTGTCCCAGAAAGAAACACAGCTAAGCAGATCAGAGGATGAAAGCGAGCATGTACAGATAGTTGCAGTAAAATCTCTGCCCACAGTTATGGTTTTGAGGTTGCATAATCAAAATCTAGCTTTAAAAAGGCCACTAATGCTGAAATCTCTCCAATGTGGCAAAATTAAAACAATTCTGCAACGAAAAATCTATCAAAATTCTCAGACTGCGATATAAAAGACGCACAATCAGTGACTGCGAGTGTAAGGGCAGTTGTTGCCACAAAGGGTGCAAAATAAAACGTTATATATTTTGGGTTATTACTTTTTCACGTCGGTCAATACTGGTTTGGAAAGCTTTTTTCCCCCCAACAAAATATAATCATCATTTGAAATCTGCCTTTGTTATTTAATGTGGTTATCTTTGTCTGTTAAAATATGCATGATGCTCTGAAGCATGTGACTGTGACTACAGTAATTAACATTTTAAAAGTCTGGAAATTATCAGCGGCCTATTAGGTTTTCAGAAGAAGATGGGAGGAAAGTCCTGACCTAAATGCCTAATTTCAGTCTGGGAGTAAAAGTGGGGAAGTGAGATGAAGTCAACGCTCTCAGAACCACCTTTGGGTGAACCAGCGTCTCACACACCAGTTCACAGCTAACCAGGGGGAAGGGAGCGCCTTACTTCCAAAGCTATTGTTCACTGATGACTTGTGGGCCCAGTTCTTCCCCCCCAACCCCTGACAGATCAGTCTCAGTTCAACGGCTGTTTGGTTGGCCTTGAAGTTTCTGCATGGGCAGACACCTTTTTGATCTGGCACTGTTCCCTTTTGGATTAAAGCTGGATTGAGTTACTAATACACAGGGGAAGCCTGCACCACATAAGTATGCTGGTTCGAGGCAATGGAGCCTCCACGGTCTGTGAGGGGAAAAATAAAAACACTCTTAGACAAACTTTATACAAAATAGACGAAATGTAGTCCATTGAAAAGCCTTTGAGCCAGGAATACGCTACCACTACCTCCCAATTTACGGATCCCTGGACTCTCATATGGACTTGACCCATCATCCCTCATATCAACAGTGGACGTCACTTCTAACGGTGGACCATTGACGGGAGAGTTGGATTAACCAAGCAGATGTAAAGTTATGGACCAGACATGCAGCTGGTTCATAAACAGCCAGGAATGAATTGACCTTAGTCCATCTCTAAAGAGGTTTAATTTTGGGGATCTGAAAAAAAAAATTTGGGTTACACTTTATTTGAAGGGGTGTACACAAGACTGACATTACACTGTCATAAACATGACATAACACCTGTTATGAACATAAATGACTCTTTATGAATGTTTAGGACTGTTGTCATTAATTGTCATTTGGTAAACTATGACACTATTAATGCAACGTTGACATTGTTTAAATTGTCTTTATGACAACTTGACATTAACAGAGACAAGGTTAAGTTTAGGGCTTGATTTGGGATTATGTTAAATTAAGGTCTTAATTTGGGATTAGGTTAAAATAAGGGCTTCATGTGGGTTTTGTTAAGTTCAAGGGCTTGTCATAACAAAGACATTTTGAACAATGTCAACTTTGCTTTAATAGTGTCATAATTTACCGAATGACAATCAATGACAACAGTCCTAAACATTCATAAAGAGTCATTTATGTTCATAACAGGTGTTATGTCATGTTTATGATGGTGTAATGTCAGTCTTATGTACACCCCTTCAAATAAAGTGTTACCAAAACTTGCAAACTAATAGTAAATAAAGGTTTTGTTTCATGCTTTAAGGCTTTAAGGTATATAACCCCTTCATTAAAAAAAACACCCATCCTTCACATCCAAATTTTTACATAGTTAATGATAAATTTTAGGTTTTCAGTCAACTGTGGGTTATTTGAAAGCTTTCTTCATTTTAAAATGAGCACGATGCTAATACTGACCCTACTGAACCTCTTTTTTTCAGTCCTATCTGCAAATAACCTGAGAAAAAAGGCTTGCACTGCTTGCCCCTGATGTTTTGGTTCTGTAAAATGGGTTGGATTTGTGATTAGTGTCTGAGAGGAGGCTGCAGTAGCGTTCAGCAGGACAATCAAAAATTCACGACCACACGGCTGCTGGACGGCTGCTCTCTCATTAAACATGAAAGTGAACAGAGTCCAAGCAACCCATAGCGTTACTTTTGAGTCAGGGATTTTAAGATGAAAAAGTCCATCTAACAGTAAACGGAAAGCACGCTTCTGCTGTAACTCTGCACAGAGGTTAGTGGCGCATACTTATGACGTCACCAATCAGTAACTCAAGCTTTCCTAAAGAGACGGCAACAGTTATTAGTACAAAGCACTACAAACAACTTACTTTGACTAAATCTGCTGCCATCCTACAGTACGTGTGTTTAAAAGGACCTTCAGAAAGTCAGGTAAAGTGGGCCAAGGTTCAAGCAAGTGTGGTGTTGGATGTACCGCACTACTAAATGGAAAAAGGGATGCATTTGTAATTTCGGTTAGGACATAAGGCCAGCAGGAGCTTTCGTAGCGTCCTATTTCCATGATTCATCTTTCTGGTTCTCCTGTGAGGAGCTGAAGCACCAGCCACAAAACCAGCAAAACAAGAATCACTGTCTCACTCTTAAGAGCAGATAAAAGCTGGACTTTCTTTAGCACTAAATGGCAGAAAGGCTCGTGGATTGTAAATTTCCATTACCTTTTCTCAACTGAACGCTTCTCCTGAAAGGCTCTTGTGTTGCTTCCAGCGGCACATTTTCCTTTAAAAGCACGTAATTGTCTCCACTTTTGTGAAGTTTCAAAAAATTCAAAGCCAAAGTAATTGTTTTATCATTTTTGCTTTAATTTTAATGGCATCACTAAGTCATTACTATTTAAAACCCTCAAATCAGCAAGTTTTGACACTCCAAAGCTAACCGTCAGAGCTATTATGTTGAATCGTACCGGAATGGTTTGTTGCTCTATATACCATCCACGTTCATGCTGACGGCAGTCAAATTTCACTCTGCACTTAGTAATAACAAAAAGAACAGTTTGAGAGGTTTTTTGTTACAAACATAATGAGAGCTCTCTATCTTACTTTCTGATCCACAGGTGGTGAAAGACAGATTACGGGACTTACTGAGCAGAGAGGATGAAGATGAGAGTCATGCTGAGGAAGTGGTAACGGCTCCTCCATATTCATTTCAAGTTATTTAGCATGTGGATCCCCCGTAATTTACTTGCTATAATTATTCAAACTTTGTTCTTTTCGTCTTTGCGAAAGCCTCTGAAACAGTAGCGCAGGAAATGAAGAAACGGTGTTCAACACGTGTCATTTTCTAAGACAGTTTAGCATATTCAGCTTGGGGGGGAAAAAACTTCAATTATCCCTCTACATTCTGAAAAGATGCATATAATGACACCTACACTATAAGTGTTAGATGAGCAGGGAAAATTACTAACTTTTTTTAAAAGATGAAAAAGGAAAAAAATTATAATTTCCCCCATGTGTGACAGAGTACGATGCTTAGACAGCCCGCTGTTTGGCCGAACAAAGGGTGACTATGAGAAGGGAGGTGAAAGCATGGCCGCTTAAGGACAGAGAACAGTATTCAGTGTGTTTTCTGTGTCCCTGAGCAAGTTGAGAAAACTTTAAAACTGAGAACTTAGAAGACAGTTGAATGTTAACACAAACAAGACGATGCTCTGCAGATAATTCACATCCTCTGCTTTTCTCAAGGTCCCTGGAAATGATGCTGTTGAAATTACAGCAAAATCAACATTTTTAGTAACAGACAAAAAACACATTAATATTTTTCTTGTCTTGGCTTTGCAAATAAAGCAACAACATTGCAAATAGCACAGTCGAGAACGGAAGAGTCGGGCGCACAAAGAAGCAACAGATGGGATTTGAACTGATTTTGGTTCAGACAGATTTTGGAGGCTTCCCTGGCATTCACCCGTAATTTGTCTTTTTATTTATTTCTTACAAAGTACAATGCTAGTTATGGCTGCGTGCATTATTTTTTTGGTCCGAGGCACAGTTGGTGGGGTCCCCTTTTTAAGGATGACATGAGTGCCTTTATCTCATTGTTTTTAGTGCACATGAAAAATCTGTTGTTGTTGTTTTTAATACTTCATGAGACTAGTGTTTTATTTAATAGGAAGATATTAAATATTTTTTTGATAGTTGGCAATTTATGAAGATTTTTCAGAACTTCCTTAGATGTTTTGATGTTTAGTTTTTAAAAGCCTCTTTACAAAAGAATAAATTTGAATAAACAGACATATTCCTGTTCTGTCACCACTTAAAACATCCGCCTAAGATTATTAAGAGTTGTAACTTCTGACTGATAATTAAAAAAAACAATAATATAATTTAATGTAGCTGTATATTGCTATATTAAATTATTCGTTTCTTATTGAATTAGTTTCATGATGAAGAAATATTTCTCTACTTTTTGGTCATCATCTCTATTACTTAAAAAGATGAGCTATGACCAGAGACCAGAACTGCCACAGTGGAACAGGGAAAAGAGTCTTACTTGTCCTGAAAGTGACCTGTTTTACCGCTCTGTCAGGATCTCTGAAAATGTGTGCTGCTTCAAATCTCAATGTATTGGCTTGGCTGATGAGAAAAGCCCAGCATGAACAACTTTTTAATTGACCAAAAGGTCACTATGAAGTAGTTAGGGTGTCCGCTCTGTCACAGGCTTTGGGGCTTACAGGAGAATTTCTCATTTTAAGCTGAATGCTCGCCCAGATAAATTTGCTGAACTAAGCAGATGTGACCTCCACAACAAAAAGAAAATTGCAACAGGATTTCGAAGGTTAGTCAGTCCTCTCTTTTACTCAGACATACCAAGCTTGATGGTTTCTAAGTTTCAGAGCAGGTCTGCAGTGATCTGTCTGGAAGACTGTGCTTTCTGACATGTCAGGAGGATTTACTAATCACAAGCAGGTTTGGGTTAATAGGAGAGATACGTTACATTCTTTAGACTCAGGGAGGCCTCCATGTTCTATAAAAATGTCAACAATACATTACTGCTGCCAAAATCACAATCCAATTACTGAAGCCGTTTTCACATTCAGCCTTTTTTTAAACGTTTAAATATTCCACTAATTAAAGACATGTTCACATATCAACGATAAGTGTCTAAAATTCATCAAACATGGATTAGTTTAGTATTTTCTGAATTTTTAGAGCAGCTAAATATTTTTTCTGAGCATAACAACACCTTGGGAAGCCACTTATGTGAGTGAGAAACAGGTTTATGTCTGGACCTGAAGTTCAAAAGGGACATTTTGAAGGGACCTGGAGTAAAGTAGTTCTTGTTGATGGAAGTTAAAATCTAAGGAAGGCAAACCATGCTTTTAGTCTTTCTGTGGCTCAGAAGAAAAGTGCTTCTAATTTCTTTATTTTTAACATGTTGGTAAAGGTTTCCTTGACTCATTATGGTCCCATCATGATTATCCTTATTTTTCTATCGCTCATGTTGTCACTTCTAAACAGGGCAAACCAAACGTAACAAGAATATTGTTCTTAAAATGCAGCGCGCATGTTAGCTTTTACTCACCGTTCATTGTAACAGAAATGCTGAATGGGACGGCTGACGCTTTGATTTCTTGATGCATTAAGTGCCTCCACTTTGTTACACAAACTACAAGGTGCTGTACTTGCATGCGCGCTCCTGCTTTTGCTCGATAGCTTTTAAAGTCGTTCCGTCTTTTCTTCTCAGAGCTCCTGTGACCCGGTGGCAAACCACTCAGAATCCATCAGCCACACGGTGACGGTCCCCCTCCAGACGACACTGGGCACCCTGGAGGAAATTGCCTGCTGAAGCCCCCCCTCCCTCCCCCTCCGAGCCACAGGAGCGAAGTGAACTCTGCCTCCACCGGGTTTTGCTACAGATCCCTATTGTAGCATCTTGCAAAAACCTTAAATGCGGGGCAGGGAGGAGGCGCGGACTGGAGCAGGAGTTGGTCTAAGGACAGTGCTGTGCTCTGTCACAGCCTTCTGTCGGAGGCACTAATGGGGATTAAGGAGCTGTCAGCTGGATTTCTCCGCCTTTTCTGTTGCCCTGGACTGTTGGTGAGGGATGCGGGGGGGCCCTCTGCTGTGCCAGCCCTTCCCGCCGGTTTCCACACATATGCACAAAGAATAACAGAGACGGATATCAGAGTGGGCCACCTCCCCGTTAAGGGGTCTAATTCTTCTGCAGTATATCTATGTTAAAACAAACAAAAGCAACGTTGCTCACTGCCAAAATAGCTGTTAAAAACTGTTCTCCAAACTGCATGTGTTGATCTATCTTGCTCTCTTTGCCGATAACATTCGCTGGACTCGCAGCATTACTGTACATGTGCGCCATTGTGTCTTTCCATCTGCAGGAAAGGCTTGTTCAAAGGGCCCAGGTGAAGTATCAACCTCTGAATGTACAGATGGAACAGCTGGTTGTCAAAGTCACATATCACAAGCAACCGATCCGTTATTATTTAAATTTCATGAGTTTATACCGCAAGTTATAGAAAATCATTTTTTTTCCCAAACAGAAAACGGATATTGCTGTTTTTCTGCCCATACTGTGTTTTTTTTTCCACCTGCTATTTTCAGGTTAATTGGTAAAATAGCTGACATGTTTGCTGTGGGACTCCTGTGGTAGTGAGGTTTTGTTTACACACCTCATTGAAGGCATGTCAGTCCTTAACTGTAAATCACCGACTCCTGGCTGCCCCTTGTTGGAGCACTCAGCTAATTGACACCGACTCTAAATTATTAGCTTGCCAAACAAGGAGTTATGTACACAACAAGGGGTTATTTGGGCATTATTTCATTAACAAGTTTCAGGGTGATGTTTAAGGTGGCTGGCATAATTTTATCAAATGTTCTTTTATTTGTATCCTCAACCACAAAAAAAAAAAAAAAAGTCACAAGCTTTCCGATTTTAATTGGCATAAATCTGCAACAGAAATGCCATAAGGAGGCTGGAGGAATTAATCAATTGAGTTTGCTGTGTAAGCTGTAAATAATAGTTTTTATTTTTTGTCCGAATGAAACGGGTACCCAGCAAACACACCGGGCAGAGATCAAAAAGAGCTTCGGTGAAACATCGGATTTTTGACGGTTCTCCTAAATCCGCAGGTCTCGGTATATTCTGTACCAATCAGTGGCATTTTGGATTAGCTGAATGTGTAACAACGGTGGCAACACTGTGGTGTGAGGATCCAGACATCCTCCCCGGGACAAATTTCACTGGATTCTTCAGACAGATAAATGGCTCGACACCAAAAGCTTCTTTGAGACTGTTTAGAAGATTTAGTGTATCTGAATTTTCTATTTCCAGTCCATGATCATCCTAGCATGGTCTCCATCATCAACATAATGTGTATCGCAGGTAGGAATGAATTCAAGTGCTTTGTGAGACGGTCTGAATTATGATTTCCCATCTGTGTGGCGTAGCCTGCTGTCTCTGTGTACTCTCTCATGTCGTGGCTTCTGACGAACACGGTCCTCCAGCGGCCTAAGGAGACGGGAGACTGATGCTTCTAGCGGTGGCAACAACACTGGCTGTTTCCTCTCACTTCTTTGGCTTCAGTTGCTACTGCAGGACGGCATTTTCTCATTGTGTGATGCAGCATACAGTGTGTGTTTTTAGTGTGAAATGATTAAATGAAAAAAAGATGTTTTACAGTCATTTGTGTCTTTGTGGTTCTAACACACAGACGGAAGAAAAGCGTATCCATTTAACTACAAAGCCATTTAATGGGTTTACTGATGAAGCTGCTTTGCATAATGCTATAACAAGTCTAAATGAGTCTCCTAGCTTTGTGATAATAGTGAAAGATGAGAACGCAACAGCTTAAATGGCCTGCTAAATGCTCAGCCTCTCACAAAAGTATTCAACCCCTTGGCTTTTTGCCTGTTTTGTTACATTCTAACCGGTTTTTAAATGTTTTATTTTGTTATGTACCTGTACAAAATAGCCAGGCAGACTTCATTTCACTATTTGTGACTTTATATATATATATATATATATATATATATATATATATATATATATATATATATATATATATATATATATATATATATATATATATATATAAACAGAAGATGGCATGTGCGTATGAAGCCCCAAAGAAGTTCTGGTGATGCCAATTACTTTCAAAAGTCACATAATTAGTTAAACGAAGTCTACCTGAGTGTCACATGACCTCAGTATAAACACACCTTCTCTGAAAGGCCCCAGAGGCTGCAGCACCCTCCTCTAACCTTGCTTGCAGGCTGAATCCTCGCCGTGTTTATGCGTTCGCAAACACACGAGAATCCATCTAGTCCTGCACCGTCCTCAACCGTTCACGACCGGCCCAAAACCGGTCGGGCCAATCATGTTGCAGTGTTATGGTTTAAGGCGGGACATACCATCTGTGACGAAAGCAAGAGCTGCCCTGCCCACAGCCAATCCAAAATAAGCATGGTAGTACAGGAGGATGCACGCGTAGCGGCTGCCATCGCAAACCCACCTTTGGTAAGTGGGCGCTAGGTGTCGTTTCACCCAATCAGCTTGGAAAGTTCTGCTGATTGTCCCTCTTTTCCCAAAACAGATTAGATTGAAGCAGACCCAGATTGACAATGTGCAGAACGTAGAGTTCTGCACATTGTCAGTCTGGCTAGCCAGGTTAGCTCTCCAGACAATTCAGGGACAAAGTTGTTAAGTATAACTCAGGGTGGGGTTGTAAAAAAAAAATATCCAAATTGTTGGAGAACAAGCAAATCCATAATTTGCAAACGCAAAGCTCATGGCAATGCAACAAATCCACCATGAGAGGGCCGCCCACCAGAACTCACAGACCGGGCCAGGAGGGAATTAATCAGCGAGGCAGCACAGAGACCAAAGGTAAGCCTGAAGGAGCTGCGGAGCTCCACAGCAAAAACTGGAGATGTCTTTAGGACCACTATAAGCCGTATGCTCAGGGGAGCCGGGCTTTATGGAAGAGTAGTCAAAAAAGAAGGCACTTTTTGAGTTTCCTAAATGGAAAGTGGGTGACTCTGCAAATATATGGAGGAAGGTGTTTTTGTCAGATGAGGTTAAAATTAAAGTTTTCAACCACCAAGGAATACGCAATGTCTGCTGCAAACCCAACACATGCCATTACCCCTGAACAGCATCTCCACAGTGAAACATGGGGGTAGCAGCATGTCATGCTGTGGGGATGTTTTTCTTCAACAGGGACTGCAAAACTTGTCCAGGTCGATGGAAAGATGGATGATGCTTAATCCAGGGATATTCTTGTGATAAACCTGTCAGTCTGCCTTTGATGTGAAACTGGCGAGGAGGTTCACCTTCCAGCAGCGCAATGACCCAACGCATACTTCTGAAGCAACACTTGAGTGGTTAAAGGGGAAACATGTAAATGAGTTGGAATGGCCTACTCAAAGTCCAGACTTAAATCCGATTGGTAATCTGTGGGTAGACTTGAAGTTTGTATGTTCACATGCGAAAACAATCAAACATGAAGGCAGTCGGAGGAGTTTTTCTTTGAGGAATGGGCAAAAATCTCAGCAGCAAGATATGGAAATCTCATTGAGACTGATCTAGAACCTCTTGTATTTACCACATATTGTGGTTCTACAGAGTACCAACTTTATGGGGGGTGAACAGGTATGCACGCTGAAGTTTTCTGTTATTTTGTCCTATTCGTTGTTTGCTTCATAATAAAACCATAATGCGTCTTCATGGTATTTTCTGTGAATTAAAGGGTGCAAATTCTCAAACCCTCCATTTTAATTACCCCAGGTTGTAAGGCCTATGAAAAATGCAGAGGGAGGTGAATACTTTGATTTGTAAATTATCCCCCCAGAGTAAAATTTTGTGAAACTAACTACCTTCAGAAGTCAGATAAGTAGACAAAATCCACACATGTAAGTTTTGAACAAGAACTCTTGTTCCTTTTCTGTCGATACATTTACATATTTGTTGTTGCATAAACGGTGTAATTCTCATGCTAAGGCACTCGATGTTCTTTGAAACTCAACATGTGCATGCGTACTACCTAAAAACCGCCACAACTAATAAACGTTAAAGTTGGCAGCGCATACCATTGTCCTATGGGCAGAAGACGAGGTTCAACTGTTGCTTAAGGTAACTTTGAATTATAGCTGTGCCTAGCTGTGGTTATATTCAGAAAAGTCAGCAGCCAAAACGATACTCCACTATCTGCTTTTTCTTTTCTTTTTCTGTGTTTTAGGAAAAAAAATGATAGTCAGCCATAATATTGTTCCTGTGTGCCTTATTTCTGATGATTTCTGTTATACTGCGAATAAGACAGGGTTTCCCTTTAAGAAAAGTTTAGTTTGCTGTTTACATGAAAATGGAAACCAGGACGTTTTTGAACCATTACACCCTGGGACCGTTTTCAAACTGTGCTGTTGTCTGAGAAAACATTTGCCGCTGTTATATAAGTAAACATATAAAGTGCAACCAAACTGTTCCATTTTCACCATAAAAAGTTGCGTAAACAGGGCCTTGGAATAAATCCAGCTGTTCCCTGAAGGCCTCAGAGGGAAGTGAACATTAGCGAACAAACAGCCTTATTGATAAAAAAAGTTTAAAGCAGGGTTAAATTACAATACATTCCCGGTTTTGATTATCTTAGAGAACACCGGTCAAGCACCATGGCATAATTGCAAACTGACCGAGACCTGGTATCTACCTCACTGATAGGGTGGGCAAGTAAGGTAATGCCTCAGAGGGGCTGAATACCAATCCACACTTTTCACTTTTATTTTAAAAAGAAAAAAATAAACGTGTATGTTACTTCTTTTACTTCTTTCCTTTCTTAGTCAGTCAAATATTACAATATACATTGTTCCTGGTTGGAATGCAACTAAATATGGTAATTTAATAATTACCATTCCGATATAAATACCTTTGTAAAGCATTTTTATATTTATATATTTTTTATAGTTATAAATTAAAATGGAGTAGTGAGCACAACCCAAATAAGGAAGCCTTCAGTCCTCGACGCGACTGACCCGTGTTCGATTCCAGCCTGAGGTCCTTTAGCGCATCTCTTCCCCTTCACTGAAAACCCCATTTCCTGTCAGCTTACTTTGTAAAAATGAGCCACTAGTGTCACAAAAAAAAAAAAAACAGAAAAAGAATATATAAAATGGGCCTTTTTTGGCGAGTGGCACACAACTCTGATATGTAGCTCCATTTAAAAATGGGGTTGTTCAAAGCACATTTTATTTTTTATGCTAATATTAACCAAGCTGAGTTCTCCTGCGCACTGCAAGTAGTTCTGTGAAGCTGACTTCATATATGAAAGCTTGCATACAGGAAATGGTCGGCTTAGTAAAAGATTTATGAATGACTTAATTAATGGAGGCAGAACTGTTTAGTGAAAGAGCCCATTAGTCAAAATCAAATGCAAGCCGATTCGTTCTTCATCCTCATACATGTTCCTTCCAAGAAGCCAGAAAGCAAAGCATTGCAGATTGTCAAACTTTTCTAAGTAAATAAATACTGTTTGAGTTGGAGTTTCCTGTTTTGTTCTGTAGTTTTATTTTTATTTTAAAGGAACCATGAATTATTTAATTAAGATAATTAAATTGGTATAGAGGAATCATTTTATAGTCAAGTATTTTTATTTCCTTTGGGTGTTTTTCACTCATGTTAGGTCTAACAGCTGAGCATTGTCCAACGTATAAGCAGGCCAGTGCTGGAGGATCCACAGGTAGCGGCTGCTATCTCATCTTTTTTTATCAGAATCCACAATTTCTTCTTTGAAGGAGCAGCAAGAAGTGCCCTGACCAGCTTAACTTGTTGTTTCTCATGGCGCCTGCTGCTTACGGCATTTTCATTTGATACCATGATTGGCTAAAATCGGCCTTTGGCTGGCGGGCACTGGGTGTTGCTTCGCCCAATCAGCTCGGATAGTTCTGCTGAATGTGACTCCTGTCCCTGAACGGATTCGATGGAAGCAGACCCAGATAGATAATGTCCAGAACAGAGAGTGTTTCACAAATACTGATCAGTATTTTTAATATTAAAGATTTATAAAACTCACAGTTCCATAGCAGTTAGACTTATAGGCACATTAGCAGATTGTAAAACCTGACTTTCTTGCATGGTAAAATTGTTGGTTTTCTCAGGAAACCTGCATGTTATACAAATTCAGTTCCTATACGCCTTTTCATTGTAGAATCAGTTTTAATCTTTGGGCCCTTTGCTGTTAGTAGTCTGTAACAAAGGTGTGTCTTAGTATTTTTTTTTTTTAAATATGAATTAATTAAAGACGTAAATAGAAAGGTTTGACAAACAAAAAAATTTGTATTTATCACAGTCATTCCCAAAAAGCGAATTACTAAAATTCTAGCATACTTTTAGGTCTTGTGTGAGTTTTTTTTTTTTTACCAATTTTTTTAAGAAATCATCTGCTGTAATCATCTGTTCTTCACTTTCTTAAGCACACACTGTACATTGTGCCATTATTGTAAGGTACAAGAACTGCATGGAAAATTATTTTAGGAACAGAAGGAAGTCATCAGATCTGAAAGACCCATCAGAAAATCTGTAGAATGTCTGATTGATAGAATTTCAAGGCATTTTAAGAAAATCTGTATCCTTGGGGAAAGTGCACAAACATATCAGGATGGTTGAAAATGTATTCACGGTACTATTTGTAGAAGTTCCATAGTACAGATAGCTTCAAAAAAGCTTCCTCTCTTCTTTTTTGTAAATGTTTATTTAGGTGACTAAATTGGTTTATTGAGGTCACATGATCTTTTATGTCTTAAATATACACACACGTGTTTTGTTTACCAACAAGTAGAGCAAAAACAAAGTGTAAAACACAGAAATAAAATATAATTAGCCAACAGGAAACAACAATTTAATTTGGTAACCTTTGTACGCAACCACAACTACTACAAATGTCTACGCGTAGACATTTGTAGTAGTCATAGGACGTGACTAGGCTCCTTTAACATCTGAAAAAATAACCTGGATACATACAAAAAGTAGTTTTTCAGTTATGTTTAGTTCACTTAGGGATACACGCTGTTCACATCAACCTGGCCCTATGAATATGAAAACTAATTTGTTTAAGGAACATAATGCCCATAATAGACCTTGCTAAGCAAGTGTACTAATGGTAGAAGATGGTTATGCATCTGCTTTTTCATAGATGGGCAACAGATTGCTACAGTATAGTATGTGATTTCTAACCCCCATCAATGCCAAAGGCTCAGATTCTTAGATAATCGCTGAGAAAATGTATTAGCGAGGTTAAAGGTAAACATAGCAATGGAGGGCAGCATTTGCTTTTCTCACTCATTTGTGATACTTTGAGATTTTATTACATAAAACACTGCAAATAAGGAATGACCTCAGTGGGTTAGTTCTCCAGTTACTTTTCAAGTTTACACAAAACAGTTTGGACAATGGCTACACAGAAGCAGCTCTCGCCTCCTTTAGCTTAGTGGTCAGGTACTATTAAGCTTGCTTTCAAATGAAGTTCGGTGTGTTTTAGGATTATTTTATGCAGTAATATAAAATAAATGACACTAATACTGAAAAGGTCATATGTTTATTTATATATATTAGTCTCTGCATTTAACCAATCCCTTAGGGAACAGTGTGCTGCCAACACTGAGCGGCGTCCGGGGTTCTTCGGGATGTGGCGAACCTTCAGCCTCTCCAAGACGCAAACGCCTGGCTCCCTAACCACTAGGCTGCCACTCCCACTTATATAAAATATAATATTGATATTTTCAAGCATGTGTTTCTGTTAAATATTAGGATTCTGATTTTCTGCAGAAATTTGGGCTAAATGAGAAGTATGCGTCATATGTCCTTAAAGGTTATATCCAAAAGGTACTTGTAATCTGAAAAATGAGCCTCTTCAGAATGCATATCCTAGTTTATTGAATATGACTGTATGCTCTTTCGTTGCAGTTTGTCTTTTGTTTCCTTCATTTTCCCAGGTAAAACTCTTACTTTTTGTGAGTAGAAGATTTCTGGAACAAAATCAGATTAAAGTTGGAAATTGCCTGGTTGTTAGAAACTGAATGATTATTGTGATAAACTGGTGTGTGAGGGAGATTATCCTCGTGGGGGATTTACATTTAGTTTTAATTCAGCACATAGCCTCAGCTTCATTGTTAAAGGTAACCATTATGTAAAATGACTCATTTCTGTTTGCACAAAATGATATTCCACACATCTCTGGGGACACCTATTAGAAGCTGGGATTTAGCATCCCTTCAATCTCGGTTCATTTAGCGCCCATATTTATCCGTCGGGAATTGCCTGCAGGTCGGCGGTAGTGCATCAGCAACTTATTGAAAATGCACTGATTACCTCAGTGGGGTGGGAATTTATCTCTGGCAGAGATGCATAGGTGTTGAAGACTATTGTAGAAAAAAAATAAACTCAGTTGTCCTTTTAAAGTGTTTCACAATTTAAGTTTAGGCTCCTAAGAGCAGAAAATGTGATATTTAAAAATAAAAAAGTAGACAAAGTCTTTAATATCAAAGCTTGGTTTAAGGTTTTCCCCCTTTATTGCAAAATTAATCTTCTTACAGTGTTTTTTTCTCCAAGACAAGTATAACTTTGAATTTCTGTGCAACTGGATCGCCATATAAAGATCCAGTTTTCTGTGGAACAAAGACACTAATTGGTGCAAGTCACAGACAATTGAATAATGTTTACTGGAAATGTGATAGTACAAAGATGTATTACCTTAGTGTAACATTCATCAAAAATAATAACAGTATTTCTGATTTTTTATAGTTAGCAACTATCCAGCCAGACGTTTTTTTTTTTTTTTTTTACATTTTAAAACTGGTCTTAATTAATAGCTCTCTAGGTCTTGATGGTATATCCAAATGTTCCTCCTTCACTCATCTTTAGCCCAGTCCTTGTACCTGACTGTGCTTTGTGACAGAGTGCAAGATAAATATCTAATTCAAAAAGGTTTCTTTGCAAAGAGTATTATGTGTTGTCGCAACACTGGTTCATTTATTCACTTTGGGAGTCTTTTGAGATGCCATTTCTTTTCATTAACAAATGCACAGTGACAACATAAACACAGCTGGGTAGTGAAGGAAGAATACTTTCTGCTTGATGTGCATTTAGGCTGATGAGATCGCGAGAGGCACATGAATCAAGCTGATCAGCTGGCATGAACAAACGCAAGGACCTGCAAGAGATTTTGACAGATTTTAAAATAGATTCTGAATCATTTGAGTCACATTTGATTTGAAAAGGGATCAGCTGTGTATGTTTGTGTTAACTCCTATATGTTTAATGATTTGCCAGTACAGTGGCACTACATGGAGCCGGGACCTTTACTGCATTAGCTTATCTGAACAACTTCTCTCTTTTTGACTGCAGAGCCATCGATTGGTTTTTCTCACGTCTAGATTCTGGTGCTGACTCTAATTCTATCTATAGCACCGGATGTGCATGACTGGTAGATCTGGGCACATTATGGATTGACCCGCCTGGTAAGCTTTTTCTGGCAGAGGGATCATTTCATGCAGGAAGCATTATTGAGAAATTAAAATCATCCCACTGTAAGGCATGAACCAGACCGAAAGCTTTCGTAAAAAATGATTGCAAATTATATTTGATAACAAAATCTGGACATTCCAGTCTGTCTTGGTCCACTTCACGATCCCTTTCAGGTGTACTGTTGCTGAATTTTCCTGAATTTCAGCATTCTCAGGTGCACATGAAAGCTTGTTTGAGGTGTTTAGATATTTTTCGAGATTAAATTAAACCTACATCAAAACAGGAACACCAACAGAAGAACTTGACGTGACATGTTCCAAATTAAAGGTGAAACCATTTGTTTAAGTAGACTAAGTGGCGTACTTAGGCTGAAGTATACCCACAACCTAAACACATTTACTCAGGGAAATGAATGTAAACTCCTTAATTGAAATAAAGTAGAAAAGCTTAAAGCTTTGCTTGCTTTGGTTTTAACATTAAATCAGAAAACATATCCTGTTTAGGCCAGCTAAGCATACCAAAATTATTTCTATTTGCAAAATGCAGTGTTCTACTCCACCCTATCCAAACTGTTTTTTTTTTTTTTTTGGTGTGCTGGGGAACAGCGTGAGGAACATCCAAACAATTTGACTTATCCACTCGTTAATTCGGCATCTTTGACATCGCTCCGAGAAATAATGTCAGACACAGTGAGAAAAGGTTATACATCACACCTTCAGCTCAATTTAGTTTGTGTAGAGCAAATCCACATCACATGTTGTTACAAGGCCCTTCACAAAACTCAATTGTATTTGCAATTTGATCCTAATTATCAAACAATGCCGTCAAGTTTAGTTTCTTATTCAAATTAGTTAAAAAATTTTGTCCAAGAAAATGCAGGAGATTGGATCCAGTCACTGACATTGTCTCAACTGTACATCTAAAGTTAGTTTGATGGATGTTTCCAGTAAAGCCTAGCAAGTAGCTTTAAAACCTGATAGGACTGTGTTGGGTGCTT